>NW_026734703.1:0-255596 GCF_949786415.1 Peromyscus eremicus | reverse complement strand
TCTGCTTAGGAAACTGACAAGAACAGTAGCTCCTCTTCAGTCCGATACACTGTACTTGCTGGGAACAGACGCGAGAGCTATTTGCACTGTGTATGGCAAGGGGAGCGCAATAGTGACTTTCCTTACCAGAAAACAACTCTTGCTCTTAGGACCAGAAACTGCATGTGATTCAACTCCATTTAGGACTGGGAAACAAACGCTACCTCGCCTTACAAGAAACACACTCTGCTTTAGAGAAAAGAGCATTCTTCTACTCTAATGTGTTTCCTATAGGGAAAGAACAGTGAGCTTGCTCAGAACAAAAGAACTGTGCTTCCTACACACGGGCCATATCTAGTTCAACTCTGCTTAGGAAACTGACAAGAACAGTAGCTCCTCTTCAGTCCGATACACTGTACTTGCTGGGAACAGACGCGAGTGCTATTTGCACTGTGTATGGCAAGGGGAGCGCAATAGTAACTTTCCTTACCAGAAAACAACTCTTGCTCTTAGGACCAGAAACTGCATGTGATTCAACTCCATTTAGGACTGGGAAACAAACGCTAGCTCGCCTTACCAGAAACACACTATGCTTTTGTGAAAAGAGCACTCTTCTACTCTACTGTGTTTCCTATAGGGTCCGAACAGTGAGCATGCTCAGAACAAAAGAACTGTGCTTCCTACACACACGGCCATATCTAGTTCAATTCTGCTTAGGAAACTGACAAGAACAGTAGCTCCTCTTCAGTCCAATACACTGTACTTGCTGGGAACAGACGCATGTGCGATTTGCACTGTGTATGGCAATGGGAGCACAATAGTGTCTTTCCTTACCAGAAAACAACTCTTGCTCGTAGGACCAGAAACTGCATGTGATTCAACTCCATTTAGGACTGGGAAACAAACGCTAGCTCTCCTTACAAGAAACACACTCTGCTTTAGAGAAAAGAGCACTCTTCTACTCTACTGTGTTTCTTATGGGGTCCAAACAGTGAGCTTGCTCAGAACAAAAGAACTGTGCTTCCTACACACACGGACCATATCTAGTTCAACTCTGCTTAGGAAACTGACAAGAACAGTAGCTCCTATTCAGTCCAATACACTGTACTTGCTGGGAAAAGACACGAGTGCTATTTGCCTTGTGTAGGGCAATGGGAGCGCAATAGTGACTTTCCTTACCAGAAAACAACTCTTGTTCGTAGGACCAGAAACTGCATGTGATTCAACTCCATTTAACTAGGAAACAAACGCTAGCTCGCCTTCCAAGAAACACACTCTGCTTTTGAGAAAAGAGCACGCTTCTACTCTACTGTTTTTCCTATAGGGCCAGAACAGTGAGCTTGCTCAGAACATAAGAACTGTGCTTCCTACACACACGGGCCATATCATGTTCAACTCTGCTTAGGAAACTGACAAGAACAGTAGCTCCTCTTCAGTCCGATACACTGTACTTGCTGGGAACAGACGCGAGAGCTATTTGCACTGTATATGGCAAGGGGAGCACAATAGTGACTTTCCTTACTAGAAAACAACTCTTGCTCTTAGGACCAGAAACTGCATGTGATTCAACTCCATTTAGGACTGGGAAACAAACGCTAGCTTGCCTTACAAGAAACACACTCTGCTTTAGAGAAAAGAGCACTCTTCTACTCTAATGTGTTTCCTATAGGGAAAGAACAGTGAGCTTGCTCAGAACAAAAGAACTGTGCTTCCTACACACGGGCCATATCTAGTTCAACTCTGCTTAGGAAACTGACAAGAACAGTAGCTCCTCTTCAGTCCGATACACTGTACTTGTTGGGAACAGACGCGAGTGCTATTTGCACTGTGTATGGCAAGGGGAGCGCAATAGTGACTTTCCTTACCAGAAAACAACTCTTGCTCTTAGGACCAGAAACTGCATGTGATTCAACTCCATTTAGGACTGGGAAACAAACGCTAGCTCGCCTTACCAGAAACACACTCTGCTTTAGAGAAAAGAGCTCTCTTCTACTCTACTGTTTTTCCTATAGGGCCAGAACCGTGAGCTTGCTCAGAACATAAGAACTGTGCTTCCTACACACACGGGCCATATCATGTTCAACTCTGCTTAGGAAACTGACAAGAACAGTAGCTCCTCTTCAGTCCGATACACTGTACTTGCTGGGAACAGACGCGAGAGCTATTTGCACTGTGTATGGCAAGGGGAGCGCAATAGTGACTTTCCTTACCAGAAAACAACTCTTGCTCTTAGGACCAGAAACTGCATGTGATTCAACTCCATTTAGGACTGGGAAACAAACGCTACCTCGCCTTACAAGAAACACACTCTGCTTTAGAGAAAAGAGCACTCTTCTACTCTAATGTGTTTCCTATAGGGAAAGAACAGTGAGCTTGCTCAGAACAAAAGAACTGTGCTTCCTACACACGGGCCATATCTAGTTCAACTCTGCTTAGGAAACTGACAAGAACAGTAGCTCCTCTTCAGTCCGATACACTGTACTTGCTGGGAACAGACGCGAGTGCTATTTGCACTGTGTATGGCAAGGGGAGCGCAATAGTGACTTTCCTTACCAGAAAAGAACTCTTGCTCTTAGGACCAGAAACTGCATGTGATTCAACTCCATTTAGGACTGGGAAACAAACGCTAGCTCACCTTACCAGAAACACACTCTGCTTTAGAGAAAAGAGCACTCTTCTACTCTACTGTGTTTCCTATAGGGAAAGAACAGTGAGCTTGCTCAGAACAAAAGAACTGTGCTTCCTACACACGGGCCATATCTAGTTCAACTCTGCTTAGGAAACTGACAAGAACAGTAGCTCCTCTTCAGTCCGATACACTGTACTTGCTGGGAACAGATGCGAGTGCTATTTGCACTGTGTATGGCAAGGGGAGCGCAATAGTGACTCTTCTTACCATAAAACAACTCTTGCACGTAGGACTAGAAACTGCATGTGATTCAACTCCATTTAGGACTGGGAAACAAACGCTAGCTCGCCTTAGAGAAAAACACTCTGCTTTAGAAAAAAGAGCACTCTTCTACTCTACTGTGTTTCCTATATGGCCAGAACAGTGAGCTTGGTCAGAACAAAAGAACTGTGCTTCCTACACACGGGCCATAACTAGTTCAACTCTGCTTAGGAAACTGACAAGAACAGTAGCTCCTCTTCAGTCCGAAACACTGTACTTGCTGGGAACAGACGCGAGTGCTATTTGCACTGTATGGCAATGGGAGCGCAATAGTGACTTTCCTTACCAGAAAACAACTCTTGTTCATAGGACCAGAAACTGCATGTGATTCAACTCCATTTTGGACTGGGATACAAATGCTAGCTCGCCTTCCATGAAAAACACTCTGCTTTTGAGAAAAGAGCACTCTTCTACTCTACTGTGCTTCCTATGGGGTCCGAACAGTGAGCTTGCTCAGAACAAAAGAACTGTGCTTCCTACACACACGGGCCATATCTAGTTCAACTCTGCTTAGGAAACTGAGAAGAACAGTAGCTCCTCTTCAGTCCAATACACTGTACTTTCGGGGAACAGACGCGAGTGCTATTTGCACGGTGTATGGCAATTGGAGCACAATAGTGACTCGTCTTACCAGAAAACAACTCTTGCTCGTAGGACAAAAAACTGCATGTGACTCAACTCCATTTAGGACTGGGAAACAAACGATAGCTCGCCTTACAAGAAACACACTCTGCTTTTGAGAACAGAGCACTCTTCTACTCTACTGTGTTTCCTATTGGGTCTGAACAGTGAGCTTGCTCAGAACAAAAGAACTGTGCTTCCTACACACACGGCCATAACTAGTTCAATTCTGCTTAGGAACCTGACAAGAACAGTAGATCCTCTTCAGTCCAATACACTGTACTTCCTGGGAACAGACACCAGTGCTATTTGTCCTGTGTATGGCAATGGCAGCGCAATAGTGACTCTTCTTACCATAAAACAACTCTTGCTCGTAGGACCAGAAACTGCATGTGATTCAACTCCATTTAGGACTGGGAAACAAAAGCTAGCTCACCTTACAAGAAACACACTCTGCTTTAGAGAAAAGAGCACTCTTCTACTCTACTGTGTTTCCTATAGGGACAGAACAGTGAGCTTGCTCAGAACAAAAGAACTGTGCTTCCTACACACGGACCATATCTAGTTCAACTCTGCTTAGGAAACTGACAAGAACAGTAGCTCCTATTCAGTCCAATACACTGTACTAGCTGGGAAAAGACGCGAGTGCTATTTGCCTTTTGTAGAGCAATGGGAGCGCAATAGTGACTTTCCTTACCAGAAAACAACTCTTGTTCCTAGGACCAGAAACTGCATGTGATTCAACTCCATTTAACTAGGAAACTAACGCTAGCTCGCCTTACAAAAACACACTCTGCTTTTGAGAAAAGAGCACGCTTCTACTCTACTGTTTTTCCTATAGGGCCAGAACAGTGAGCTTGCTCAGAACATAAGAACTGTGCTTCCTACACACACGGGCCATATCATGTTCAACTCTGCTTAGGAAACTGACAAGAACAGTAGCTCCTCTTCAGTCCGCTACACTGTACTTGCTGGGAACAAACGCGAGAGCTATTTGCACTGTGTATGGTAAGGGGAGCGCAATAGTGACTTTCCTTACCAGAAAACAACTCTTGCTCTTAGGACCAGAAACTGCATGTGATTCAACTCCATTTAGGACTGGGAAACAAACGCTACCTCGCCTTACAAGAAACACACTCTGCTTTAGAGAAAAGAGCATTCTTCTACTCTAATGTGTTTCCTATAGGGAAAGAACAGTGAGCTTGCTCAGAACAAAAGAACTGTGCTTCCTACACACGGGCCATATCTAGTTCAACTCTGCTTAGGAAACTGACAAGAACAGTAGCTCCTCTTCAGTCCGATACACTGTACTTGCTGGGAACAGACGCGAGTGCTATTTGCACTGTGTATGGCAAGGGGAGCGCAATAGTAACTTTCCTTACCAGAAAACAACTCTTGCTCTTAGGACCAGAAACTGCATGTGATTCAACTCCATTTAGGACTGGGAAACAAACGCTAGCTCGCCTTACCAGAAACACACTATGCTTTTGTGAAAAGAGCACTCTTCTACTCTACTGTGTTTCCTATAGGGTCCGAACAGTGAGCATGCTCAGAACAAAAGAACTGTGCTTCCTACACACACGGCCATATCTAGTTCAATTCTGCTTAGGAAACTGACAAGAACAGTAGCTCCTCTTCAGTCCAATACACTGTACTTGCTGGGAACAGACGCATGTGCGATTTGCACTGTGTATGGCAATGGGAGCACAATAGTGACTTTCCTTACCAGAAAACAACTCTTGCTCGTAGGACCAGAAACTGCATGTGATTCAACTCCATTTAGGACTGGGAAACAAACGCTAGCTCTCCTTACAAGAAACACACTCTGCTTTAGAGAAAAGAGCACTCTTCTACTCTACTGTGTTTCCTATGGGGTCCAAACAGTGAGCTTGCTCAGAACAAAAGAACTGTGCTTCCTACACACACGGACCATATCTAGTTCAACTCTGCTTAGGAAACTGACAAGAACAGTAGCTCCTATTCAGTCCAATACACTGTACTTGCTGGGAAAAGACACGAGTGCTATTTGCCTTGTGTAGGGCAATGGGAGCGCAATAGTGACTTTCCTTACCAGAAAACAACTCTTGTTCGTAGGACCAGAAACTGCATGTGATTCAACTCCATTTAACTAGGAAACAAACGCTAGCTCGTCTTCCAAGAAACACACTCTGCTTTTGAGAAAAGAGCACGCTTCTACTCTACTGTTTTCCCTATAGGGCCAGAACAGTGAGCTTGCTCAGAACATAAGAACTGTGCTTCCTACACACACGGGCCATATCATGTTCAACTCTGCTTAGGAAACTGACAAGAACAGTAGCTCCTCTTCAGTCCGATACACTGTACTTGCTGGGAACAGACGCGAGAGCTATTTGCACTGTATATGGCAAGGGGAGCGCAATAGTGACTTTCCTTACTAGAAAACAACTCTTACTCTTAGGACCAGAAACTGCATGTGATTCAACTCCATTTAGGACTGGGAAACAAACGCTAGCTCGCCTTACAAGAAACACACTCTGCTTTAGAGAAAAGAGCACTCTTCCACTCTACTGTGTTTCCTATAGGGCCAGAACAGTGAGCTTGCTCAGAACAAAAGAACTGTGCTTCCTACACACGGGCCATATCTAGTTCAACTCTGCTTAGGAAACTGACAAGAACAGTAGCTCCTCTTCAGTCCGATACACTGTACTTGCTGGGAACAGACGCGAGTGCTATTTGCACTGTGTATGGCAAGGGGAGCACAATAGTGACTTTCCTTACCAGAAAACAACTCTTGCTCTTAGGACCAGAAACTGCATGTGATTCAACTCCATTTAGGACTGGGAAACAAACGCTAGCTCGCCTTACCAGAAACACACTATGCTTTTGAGAAAAGAGCACTCTTCTACTCTACTGTGTTTTCTATAGGGTCCGAACAGTGAGCATGCTCAGAACAAAAGAACTGTGCTTCCTACACGCACGGGACATATCTAGTTCAATTCTGCTTAGGAAACTGACAAGAACAGTAGCTCCTCTTCAGTCCAATACACTGTACTTGCTGGGAACAGACGCATGTGCGATTTGCACTGTGTATGGCAATGGGAGCACAATAGTGACTTTCCTTACCAGAAAAAAAACTCTTGCTCGTAGGACCAGAAACTGCATGTGATTCAACTCCATTTAGGACTGGGAAAAAACGCAAGCTCTCCTTACAAGAAACACACTCTGCTTTAGAGAAAAGAGCACTCTTCTACTCTACTGTGTTTCCTATGGGGTAAAAACAGTGAGCTTGCTCAGAACAAAAGAACTGTGCTTCCTACACACACGGACCATATCTAGTTCAACTCTGCTTAGGAAACTGACAAGAACAGTAGCTCCTCTTCAGTCCGATACACTGTACTTGCTGGGAACAGATGCGAGTGCTATTTGCACTGTGTATGGCAAGGGGAGCGCAATAGTGACTCTTCTTACCATAAAACAACTCTTGCACGTAGGACTAGAAACTGCATGTGATTCAACTCCATTTAGGACTGGGAAACAAACGCTAGCTCGCCTTAGAGAAAAACACTCTGCTTTAGAAAAAAGAGCACTCTTCTACTCTACTGTGTTTCCTATATGGCCAGAACAGTGAGCTTGGTCAGAACAAAAGAACTGTGCTTCCTACACACGGGCCATAACTAGTTCAACTCTGCTTAGGAAACGGACAAGAACAGTAGCTCCTCTTCAGTCCGAAACACTGTACTTGCTGGGAACAGACGCGAGTGCTATTTGCACTGTGTATGGCAATGAGAGCACAATAGTGTCTTTCCTTACCAGAAAACAACTCTTGCTCATAGGACTACAAACTGCATGTGATTCAACGCCATTTAGGACTGGGAAACAAATGCTAGCTCGCCTTACAAGAAACACACTCTGCTTTTGAGAAAAGAGCACTCTTCTACTCTACTGTGTTTCCTATAGGGCCAGAACAGTGAGCTTGCTCAGAACAAAAGAACTGTGCTTCCTACACACACGGCCATATCTAGTTCAATTCTGCTAGGAACCTGACAAGAACAGTAGATCCTCTTCAGTCCAATACACTGTACTTGCTGGGAACAGACAACAGTGCTATTTGTCATGTGTATGGCAATGGCAGTGCAATAGTGACTATTCTTACCATTAAACAACTCTTGCTCGTAGGACCAGAAACTGCATGTGATTCCACTCCATTTAGGACTGGGAAACAAACGCTAGCTCGCATTACAAGAAACACACTCTGCTCTAGAGAAAAGAGCACTCTTCTATTCTACTGTGTTTCCTATGGGGTCCGAACAGTGAGCTTGCTCAGAACAAAAGAACTGTGCTTCCTACACACACGGATAATATCTAGTTCAACTCTGCTTAGGAAACTGACAAGAACAGTAGCTCCTCTTCAGTCCAATACACTGTACTTGCTGGGAACACACGCGAGTGCTATTTGCACTGTGTATGGCAAT
This sequence comes from Peromyscus eremicus, assembly GCF_949786415.1. NCBI lineage: Eukaryota > Metazoa > Chordata > Mammalia > Rodentia > Cricetidae > Peromyscus > Peromyscus eremicus. Next base: position 247,595 of record NW_026734703.1, on the reverse strand, counting down.
GGGAGCACAATGTGACTTTCCTTATCAGAAAACAACTCTTGTTCGTAGGACCAGAAACTGCATGTGATTCAACTCCATTTAGGACTGGGAAACAAACGATAGCTTGCCTTACAAGAAACACACTCTGCTTTTGAGAAAAGAGCACTCTTCTACTCTACTGTGTTTCCTATGGGGTCCGAACAGTGAGCCTGCTCAGGACAAAAGAACTGTGCTTCCTACACACATGGCCATATCTAGTTCAATTCTGCTTAGGAACCTGAAAGAACAGTAGATCCTCTTCAGTCCAATACACTGTACTTGCTTGGAAGAGACGCCAGGGCTATTTGTCCTGTGTATGGCAATGGCAGCGCAATAGTGACTATTCTTACCATAAAACAACTCTTGCTCATAGGAACAGAAACTGCATGTGATTCTACTCCATTTAGGACTGGAAAACAAACGCTAGCTCGCATTACATGAAACACACTCTGCTTTAGAAAAAAGAGCACTCTTCTATTCTACTGTGTTTCCTATGGCGTCCAAAGAGTGAGCTTGCTCAGAACAAAAGAATTGTGCTTCCTACACACACGGGCCATATCTAGTTCAACTCTGCTTAGGAAACTGAGAAGAACAGTAGCTCCTCTTCAGTCCAATACACTGTACTTTCGGGAACAGACGCGAGTGCTATTTGCACTGTGTATGGCAATTGGAGCACAATAGTGACTCGTCTTACCAGAAAACAACTCTTGCTCGTAGGACAAAAAACTTCATGTGACTCAACTCCATTTAGGCCTGAGAAACAAACGCTAGGTCGCCTTACAAGAAACACACTCTGCTTTTGAGAAAATAGCAATCTTCTACTCTACTGTGTTTCTTATGGGGTCCGAACAGTGAGCCTGCTCAGAACAAAAGAACTGTGCTTCCTACATACACGACCATATCTAGTTCAATTCTGCTTAGGAACCTGACAAGAACAGTAGAACCTCTTCAGTCCAATACACTGTACTTGCTGGGAACAGACGCCAGTGCTTTTTGTCCTGTGTATGGCAATGGCAGCGCAATAGTGACTCTTCTTACTATAAAACAACTCTTGCTCGTAGGACCAGAAACTGCATGTGATTCATCTCCATTTAGGACTGGGAAACAAAAGCTAGCTCACCTTACAAGAAACACACTCTGCTTTTGTGGAAAGAGCACTCTTCTACTCTACTGTGTTTCCTATAGGGCCAGAACAGTGAGCTTGCTCAGAACAAAAGAACTGTGCTTCCTACACACGGGCCATATCTAGTTCAACTCTGCTTAGGAAACTGACAAGAACAGTAGCTCCTCTTCAGTCCAATACACCATACATGCTGGGAAAAGGCGCAAGTGCTATTTGCCTTGTGTAGGGCAATGGGAGCACAATAGAGACTTTCCTTACCAGAAAACAACTCTTGTTCGTAGGACCAGAAACTGCATGGGATTCAACTCCATTTAGGACTAGGAAACAAACGCTAGCTTGCCTTACAAAAACACACTCTGCTTTTGAGAAAAGAGCACGCTTCTACTCTACTGTGTTTCCTATAGGGCCAGAACAGTGAGCTTGCTCAGAACATAAGAACTGTGCTTCCTACACACACGGGCCATATCATGTTCAACTCTGCTTAGGAAACTGACAAGAACAGTAGCTCCTCTTCAGTCCGATACACTGTACTTGCTGGGAACAGACGCGGGAGCTATTTGCACTGTGTATGGCAAGGGGAGCACAATAGTGAATTTCCTTACCAGAAAACAACTCTTGCTCTTAGGACCAGAAACTGCATGTGATTCAACTCCATTTAGGACTGGGAAACAAACGCTAGCTCGCCTTACAAGAAACACACTCTGCTTTTGAGAAAAGAGCACTCTTCTACCCTACTGTGTTTCCTATGGTGTCCGAACAGTGAGCTTGCTCAGAACAAAAGAACTGTGCTTCCTACACACACGGCCATATCTAGTTCAATTCTGCTTAGGAACCTGACAAGAACAGTAGATCCTCTTCAGTCCAATACACTGTACTTGCTGGGAACAGACGCCAATGCTATTTGTCCTGTATATGGCAATGGTTGCACAATAGTGACTCTTCTTACCAAAAAACAACTCTTGCTCGTAGGACTAGAAACTGCATGTGATTCACCTCCATTTAGGACTGGGAAACAAATGCTAGCTCGCCTTACAAGAAACACACTCTGCTTTTGAGAAAAGAGCACTCTTCTACTCTACTGTGTTTCCTATGGGGCCAGAACAGTGAGCTTGCTCAGAACAAAAGAACTGTGCTTCCTACACACGGGCCATATCTAGATCAACTCTGCTTAGGAAACTGACAAGAGCATTAGCTCCTCTTCAGTCCGGTACACTGTACTTGCTGGGAACAGACGCGAGTGCTATTTGCACTGTGTATGGCAATGGGAGCGCAATAGTGACTTTCCTTACCAGAAAACAACTCTTGCTCGTAGGACCAGAAACTGCATGTGATTCCACTCCATTTAGGACTGGGAAGCAAATGCTAGCTCGCCTTACAAGAAACACAATCTGCTTTAGAGAAAAGAGCACTCTTCTACTCTACTGTGTTTCCTATGGGGTCCAAACAGTGAGCTTGCTCAGAACAAAAGAACTGTGCTTCCTACACACACGGACCATATCTAGTTCAATTCTGCTTAGGAACCTGACAAGAACAGTAGATCCTCTTCAGTCCAATACACTGTACTTCCTGGGAACAGACGCTAGTGCTATTTGTCCTGTGTATGGCAATGGCAGCGCAATAGTGACTCTTCTTACCATAAAACACCTCTTGCTCGTAGGACCAGAAACTGCATGTGATTCAACTCCATTTAGGACTGGGAAACAAACGCTAGCTCGCCTTACAAGAAACACACTATGCTTTTGAGAAAAGAGCACTCTTCTACTCTACTGTGTTTCCTATAGGGTCCGAACAGTGAGCTTGCTCAGAACAAAAGAACTGTGCTTCTTACACACACGGCCATATCTAGTTCAATTCTGCTAAGGAAACTGACAAGAACAGTAGCTCCTCTTCAGTCCAATACACTGTACTTGCTGGGAACAGACGCATGTGCGATTTGCACTGTGTATGGCAATGGGAGCACAATAGTGACTTTCCTTACCAGAAAACAACTCTTGCTCGTAGGACCAGAAACTGCATGTGATTCAACTCCATTTAGGACTGGGAAACAAACGTTATCTCTCCTTACAAGAAACACACTCTGCTTTAGAGAAAAGAGCACTCTTCTACTCTACTGTGTTTCCTATGGGGCCAGAACAGTGAGCTTGCTCAGAACAAAAGAACTGTACTTCCTACACGCACGGACCATATCTAGTTCAACTCTGCTTAGGAAACTGACAAGAACAGTAGCTCCTATTCAGTCCAATACACTGTACTTGCTGGGAAAAGACGCGAGTTCTATTTGTCTTGTGTAGGGCAATGGGAGCGCAATAGTGACTTTCCTTACCAGAAAACAACTCTTGTTCGTAGGACCAGAAACTGCATGTGATTCAACTCCATTTAACTAGGAAACAAACGCTAGCTCGCCTTACAAAAACACACTCTGCTTTTGAGAAAAGAGCACGCTTCTACTCTACTGTTTTTCCTATAGGGCCAGAACAGTGAGCTTGCTCAGAACATAAGAACTGTGCTTCCTACACACACGGGCCATATCATGTTCAACTCTGCTTAGGAAACTGACAAGAACAGTAGCTCCTCTTCAGTCCGATCCACTGTACTTGCTGGGAACAGACGCGAGAGCTATTTGCACTGTGTATGGCAAGGGGAGGGCAATAGTGACTTTCCTTACCAGAAAACAACTCTTGCTCTTAGGACCAGAAACTGCATGTGATTCAACTCCATTTAGGACTGGGAAACAAACGCTAGCTCGCCTTACAAGAAACACACTCTGCTTTAGAGAAAAGAGCACTCTTCCACTCTACTGTGTTTCCTATAGGGCCAGAACAGTGAGCTTGCTCAAAACAAAAGAACTGTGCTTCCTACACACGGGCCATATCTAGTTCAACTCTGCTTAGGAAACTGACAAGAACAGTAGGTCCTCATCAGTCCAATACACTGTACTTGCTGGGAACAGACGCGAGTGCTATTTGCACTGTGTATGGCAAGGGGAGCGCAATAGTGACTCTTCTTACCATAAAACAACTCTTGCACGTAGGACCAGAAACTGCATGTGATTCAACTCCATTTAGGACTGGGAAACAAACGCTAGCTCGCCTTACAAGAAACACACTCTGCTTTAGAGAAAAGAGCACTCTTCTACTCTACTGTGTTTCCTATATGGCCAGAACAGTGAGCTTGGTCAGAACAAAAGAACTGTGCTTCCTACACACGGGCCATAACTAGTTCAACTCTGCTTAGCAAAGTGACAAGAACAGTAGCTCCTCTTCAGTCCGAAACACTGTACTTGCTGGGAACAGACGCGAGTGCTATTTGCACTGTGTATGGTAATGGGAGCACAATAGTGACTTTCCTTACCAGAAAACATCTCTTGCTCATAGGACCAGAAACTGCATGTGATTCAACTCCATTTCGGACTGGGATACAAATGCTAGCTCGCCTTCCATGAAACACACTCTGCTTTTGAGAAAAGAGCACTCTTCTACTCTACTGGGCTTCCTATGGGGTACGAACAGTGAGCTTGCTCAGAACAAAAGAACTGTGCTTCCTACACACACGGGCCATATCTAGTTCAACTCTGCTTAGGAAACTGAGAAGAACAGTAGCTCCTCTTCAGTCCAATACACTGTACTTTCGGGGAACAGACGCGAGTGCTATTTGCACTGTGTATGGCAATTGGAGCACAATAGTGACTCGTCTTACCAGAAAACAACTCTTGCTCGTAGGACAAAAAACTGCATGTGACTCAACTCCATTTAGGACTGGGAAACAAACGCTAGCTCGCCTTACAAGAAACACACTCTGCTTTAGAGAAAAGAGCACTCTTCTACTCTACTGTGTTTCCTATAGGGCCAGAACAGTGAGCTTGCTCAGAACAAAAGAACTGTGCTTCCTACACACGGGACATATGTAGTTCAACTCTGCTTAGGAAACTGACAAGAACAGTAGCTCCTCTTCAGTCCGATACACTGTACTTGCTGGGAACAGACGCCAGTGCTATTTGCACTGTGTATGGCAATGGGAGCGCAATAGTGTCTTTCTTTATCAGAAAACAACTCTTGCTCGTAGGACCAGAAACTGCATGTGATTCAACTCCATTTAGGACTGGGAAACAAATGCTAGCTCGCCTTACATGAAACACACTCTGCTTTTGAGAAAAGAGCACTCTTCTACTCTACTGTGCTTCCTATGGGGTCCGAACAGTGAGCTTGCTCAGAACAAAAGAACTGTGCTTCCTACACACACGGGCCATATCTAGTTCAACTCTGCTTAGGAAACTGAGAAGAACATTAGCTCCTCTTCAATCCAATACACTGTACTTGCTGGGAACAGACAGGAGGGCTATTTGCACTGTGTATGGCAATGGGAGCGCAATAGTTACTTTCCTTACCAGAAAAAAACTCTTGCTCGTAGGACCAGAAACTGCATGTGACTCAACTCCATTTAGGAATGGGAAACAAACGCTAGCTCGCCTTACAAGAAACACACTCTGCTTTTGAGAATATAGCAATCTTCTACTCTACTGTGTTTCCTATGGGGTCCGAACAGTGAGCCTGCTCAGAACAAAAGAACTGTGCTTCCTACATACACGACCATATCTAGTTCAATTCTGTTTAGGAACTTGACAAGAACAGTAGATCCTCTTCAGTCCAATACACTGTACTTGCTGGGAACAGACGCCAGTGCTATTTGTCCTGTGTATGGCAATGGCAGCGCAATAGTGACTCTTCTTACTATAAAACAACTCTTGCTCGTAGGACCAGAAACTGCATGTGATTCAACTCCATTTAGGACTGGGAAACAAAAGCTAGCTCACCTTACAAGAAACACACTCTGCTTTTGTGGAAAGAGCACTCTTCTACTCTACTGTGTTTCCTATAGGGCCAGAACAGTGAGCTTGCTCAGAACAAAAGAACTGTGCTTCCTACACACGGGCCATATCTAGTTCAACTCTGCTTAGGAAACTGACAAGAACAGTAGCTCCTCTTCAGTCCGATACACCGTACATGCTGGGAAAAGACGCAAGTGCTATTTGCCTTGTGTAGGGCAATGGGAGCGCAATGGAGACTTTCCTTACCAGAAAACAACTCTTGTTCGTAGGACCAGAAACTGCATGGGATTCAACTCCATTTAGGACTAGGAAACAAACGCTAGCTTGCCTTACAAAAACACACTCTGCTTTTGAGAAAAGAGCACGCTTCTACTCTACTGTGTTTCCTATAGGGCCAGAACAGTGAGCGTGCTCAGAACATAAGAACTGTGCTTCCTACACACACGGGCCATATCATGTTCAACTCTGCTTAGGAAACTGACAAGAACAGTAGCTCCTCTTCAGTCCGATCCACTGTACTTGCTGGGAACAGACGCGGGAGCTATTTGCACTGTGTATGGCAAGGGGAGCACAATAGTGCATTTCCTTACCAGAAAACAACTCTTGCTCTTAGGACCAGAAACTGCATGTGATTCAACTCCATTTAGGACTGGGAAACAAACGCTAGCTCGCCTTACAAGAAACACACTCTGCTTTTGAGAAAAGAGCACTCTTCTACTCTACTGTGTTTCCTATGGTGTCCGAACAGTGAGCTTGCTCAGAACAAAAGAACTGTGCTTCCTACACACACGGCCATATCTAGTTCAATTCTGCTTAGGAACCTGACAAGAACAGTAGATCCTCTTCAGTCCAATACACTGTACTTGCTGGGAACAGACGCCAGTGCTATTTGTCCTGTATATGGTAATGGTAGCGCAATAGTGACTCTTCTTACTATAAAACAACTCTTGCTCGTAGGACTAGAAACTGCATGTGATTCAACTTCATTTAGGATTGGGAAACAAACGCTAGCTCGCCTTACAAGTAACACACTCTGCTTTAGAGAAAAGAGCACTCTTCTACTCTACTGTGTTTCCTATATGGCCATAACAGTGAGCTTGGTCAGAACAAAAGAACTGTGCTTCCTACATACGGGCCATAACTAGTTCAACTCTGCTTAGGAAACTGACAAGAACAGTAGCTCCTCTTCAGTCCGAAACACTGTACTTGCTGGGAACTGACGCGAGTGCTATTTGCACTGTGTATGGCAATGGGAGCGCAATAGTGACTTTCCTTACCAGAAAACAACTATTGCTCATAGAACCAGAAACTGCATGTGATTCAACTCCATTTAGGACTGGGATACAAATGCTAGCTCGCCTTACATGAAACACACTCTGCTTTTGAGAAAAGAGCACTCTTCTACTCTACTGTGCTTCCTATGGGGTCCGAACAGTGAGCTTGCTCAGAACAAAAGAACTGTGCTTCCTACACACGGGCCATATCTAGTTCAACTCTGCTTAGGAAACTGAGAAGAACAATAGCTCCTCTTCAGTCCAAGACACTGTACTTTCGGGGAACAGACGCGAGTGCTATTTGCACTGTGTATGGCAATTGGAGCACAATAGTGACTCGTCTTACCAGAAAACAACTCTTGCTTGTAGGACAAAAACTGCATGTGACTCAACTCCATTTAGGACTGGGAAACAAATGCTAGCTCGCCTTACATGAAACACACTCTGCTTTTGAGAAAAGAGCACTCTTCTACTCTACTGTGTTTCTTATGGGGCCAGAACAGTGAGCTTGCTCAGAACAAAAGAACTGTGCTTCGTACACACGGGCCATATCTAGTTCAACTCTGCTTAGGAAACTGACAAGAACAGTAGCTCCTCTTCAGTCCGGTACACAGTACTTGCTGGGAACATACGCGAGTGCTATTTGCACTGTGTATGGCAATGGGAGCGCAATAGTGACTTTCCTTACCAGAAAACAACTCTTGCTCATAGGACCAGAAACTGCATGTGATTCCACTCCATTTAGGACTGGGAAGCAAATGCTAGCTCGCCTTACAAGAAACACAATCTGCTTTAGAGAAAAAGCACTCTTCTTCTCTACTGTGTTTACTATGGGTTCCAAACAGTGAGCTTGCTCAGAACAAAAGAACTGTGCTTCCTACACACAAGGACCATTTCTAGTTCAACTCTGCTTAGGAAACTGACAAGAACAATAGATCCTCTTCAGTCCAATACACTGTACTTGCTGGGAACAGACGCAAGTGATATTTGCACTGTGTATGGCTATTAGAGCCCAATATTGACTTGTCTTACCAGAACAACTCTTGTCGTAGGATCTTAAACTGCATGTGATTCAACTCCATTTAGGACTGGGAAACAAAAGCTAGCTCACCTTACAAGAAACACACTCTGCTTTTGAGAAAAGAGCACTCTTCTAATCTACTGTGTTTCCTATTGGGCCAGAACAGTGAGCTTGCTCAGAAAAAAAGAAATGTGCTTCCTACACACACGGCCATATCTAGTTCAAGTCTGCTTAGGAACCAGACAAGAACATTAGATCCTCTTCAGTCCAATACACTGTACTTGCTGGGAACAGACACCACTGCTATTTGTCCTGTGTATGGCAATGGCAGCACAATAGTGACTCTTCTTACCATAAAACAACTCTTGCTCGTAGGACCAGAAGCTGCATGTGATTCAACTCCATTTAGGACTGGGAAACAAACTCTAGCTCGCTTTACAAGAAACACACTCTGCTTTTGAGAAAAGAGCACTCTTCTACTCTACTGTGTTTCCTATAGGGCTAGAAGATTGAGCTTGCTCAGAACATAAGAAATGTGCTTCCTACACACACGGGCCATATCTAGTTCAACTCTGCTTAGGAAACTGACAAGAACAGTAGCTCCTCTTCAGTCCGATACACTGTACTTGCTGTGAACAGACGCGAGTGCTATTTGCACTGTGTATGGCAATGGGAGCGCAATAGTGTCTTTCCTTACCAGAAAAAAACTCTTGCTTGTAGGACCAGAAACTGCATGTGATTCAACTCCATTAAAAACTGGGAAACAAACGCTAGCTCGCCTTACAAGAAACACACTATGCTTTTGAGAAAAGAGCACTCTTCTACTCTACTGTGTTTCCTATAGGGTCCGAACAGTGAGCATGCTCAGAACAAAAGAACTGTGCTTCCTACACACACGGCCATTTCTAGTTCAATTCTGCTTAGGAAACTGACAAGAACAGTAGCTCCTCTTCAGTCCAATACACTGTACTTGCTGGGAACAGACGCATGTGCGATTTGCACTGTGTATGGCAATGGGAGCACAATAGTGACTTTCCTTACCAGAAAACAACTCTTGCTCGTAGGACCAGAAACTGCATGTGATTCAACTCCATTTAGGACTGGGAAACAAACGCTAGCTCTCCTTACAAGAAACACACTCTGCTTTAGAGAAAAGAGCACTCTTCTACTCTACTGTGTTTCCTATAGGGTCCAAACAGTGAGCTTGCTCAGAACAAAAGAACTGTGCTTCCTACATACACGGACCATATCTAGTTCAACTCTGCTTAGGAAACTGACAAGAACAGTAGCTCCTATTCAGTCCAATACACTGTACTTGCTGGGAAAAGACGCGAGTGCTATTTGCCTTGTGTAGGGCAATGGAGCGCAATAGTGACTTTCCTTACCAGAAAACAACTCTTGTTCGTAGGAACAGAAACTGCATGTGATTCAACTCCATTTAACTAGGAAACAAACGCTAGCTCGCCTTACAAAAACACACTCTGCTTTTGAGAAAAGAGCACGCTTCTACTCTACTGTTTTTCCTATAGGGCCAGAACAGTGAGCTTGCTCAGAATATAAGAACTGTACTTCCTACACACACGGGCCAAATCATGTTCAACTCTGCTTAGGAAACTGACAAGAACAGTAGCTCCTCTTCAGTCCGATACACTGTACTTGCTGGGAACAGATGCGAGTGCTATTTGCACTGTGTATGGCAAGGGGAGCGCAATAGTGACTCTTCTTACCATAAAACAACTCTTGCACGTAGGACTAGAAACTGCATGTGATTCAACTCCATTTAGGACTGGGAAACAAACGCTAGCTCGCCTTAGAGAAAAACACTCTGCTTTAGAAAAAAGAGCACTCTTCTACTCTACTGTGTTTCCTATATGGCCAGAACAGTGAGCTTGGTCAGAACAAAAGAACTGTGCTTCCTACACACGGGCCATAACTAGTTCAACTCTGCTTAGGAAACTGACAAGAACAGTAGCTCCTCTTCAGTCCGAAACACTGTACTTGCTGGGAACAGACGCGAGTGCTATTTGCACTGTGTATGGCAATGGGAGCGCAATAGTGACTTTCCTTACCAGAAAACAACTCTTGTTCATAGGACCAGAAACTGCATGTGATTCAACTCCATTTTGGACTGGGATACAAATGCTAGCTCGCCTTCCATGAAAAACACTCTGCTTTTGAGAAAAGAGCACTCTTCTACTCTACTGTGCTTCCTATGGGGTCCGAACAGTGAGCTTGCTCAGAACAAAAGAACTGTGCTTCCTACACACACGGGCCATATCTAGTTCAACTCTGCTTAGGAAACTGAGAAGAACAGTAGCTCCTCTTCAGTCCAATACACTGTACTTTCGGGGAACAGACGCGAGTGCTATTTGCACGGTGTATGGCAATTGGAGCACAATAGTGACTCGTCTTACCAGAAAACAACTCTTGCTCGTAGGACAAAAAACTGCATGTGACTCAACTCCATTTAGGACTGGGAAACAAACGATAGCTCGCCTTACAAGAAACACACTCTGCTTTTGAGAACAGAGCACTCTTCTACTCTACTGTGTTTCCTATTGGGTCTGAACAGTGAGCTTGCTCAGAACAAAAGAACTGTGCTTCCTACACACACGGCCATAACTAGTTCAATTCTGCTTAGGAACCTGACAAGAACAGTAGATCCTCTTCAGTCCAATACACTGTACTTCCTGGGAACAGACACCAGTGCTATTTGTCCTGTGTATGGCAATGGCAGCGCAATAGTGACTCTTCTTACCATAAAACAACTCTTGCTCGTAGGACCAGAAACTGCATGTGATTCAACTCCATTTAGGACTGGGAAACAAAAGCTAGCTCACCTTACAAGAAACACACTCTGCTTTAGAGAAAAGAGCACTCTTCTACTCTACTGTGTTTCCTATAGGGACAGAACAGTGAGCTTGCTCAGAACAAAAGAACTGTGCTTCCTACACACGGGCCATATCTAGTTCAACTCTGCTTAGGAAACTGACAAGAACAGTAGCTCCTATTCAGTCCAATACACTGTACTTGCTGGGAAAAGACGCGAGTGCTATTTGCCTTTTGTAGAGCAATGGGAGCGCAATAGTGACTTTCCTTACCAGAAAACAACTCTTGTTCCTAGGACCAGAAACTGCATGTGATTCAACTCCATTTAACTAGGAAACTAACGCTAGCTCGCCTTACAAAAACACACTCTGCTTTTGAGAAAAGAGCACGCTTCTACTCTACTGTTTTTCCTATAGGGCCAGAACAGTGAGCTTGCTCAGAACATAAGAACTGTGCTTCCTACACACACGGGCCATATCATGTTCAACTCTGCTTAGGAAACTGACAAGAACAGTAGCTCCTCTTCAGTCCGATACACTGTACTTGCTGGGAACAGACGCGAGAGCTATTTGCACTGTGTATGGCAAGGGGAGCGCAATAGTGACTTTCCTTACCAGAAAACAACTCTTGCTCTTAGGACCAGAAACTGCATGTGATTCAACTCCATTTAGGACTGGGAAACAAACGCTACCTCTCCTTACAAGAAACACACTCTGCTTTAGAGAAAAGAGCATTCTTCTACTCTAATGTGTTTCCTATAGGGAAAGAACAGTGAGCTTGCTCAGAACAAAAAAACTGTGCTTCCTACACACGGGCCATATCTAGTTCAACTCTGCTTAGGAAACTGACAAGAACAGTAGCTCCTCTTCAGTCCGATACACTGTACTTGCTGGGAACAGACGCGAGTGCTATTTGCACTGTGTATGGCAAGGGGAGCGCAATAGTAACTTTCCTTACCAGAAAACAACTCTTGCTCTTAGGACCAGAAACTGCATGTGATTCAACTCCATTTAGGTCTGGGAAACAAACGCTAGCTCGCCTTACCAGAAACACACTATGCTTTTGTGAAAAGAGCACTCTTCTACTCTACTGTGTTTCCTATAGGGTCCGAACAGTGAGCATGCTCAGAACAAAAGAACTGTGCTTCCTACACACACGGCCATATCTAGTTCAATTCTGCTTAGGAAACTGACAAGAACAGTAGCTCCTCTTCAGTCCAATACACTGTACTTGCTGGGAACAGACGCATGTGCGATTTGCACTGTGTATGGCAATGGGAGCACAATAGTGACTTTCCTTACCAGAAAACAACTCTTGCTCGTAGGACCAGAAACTGCATGTGATTCAACTCCATTTAGGACTGGGAAACAAACGCTAGCTCTCCTTACAAGAAACACACTCTGCTTTAGAGAAAAGAGCACTCTTCTACTCTACTGTGTTTCTTATGGGGTCCAAACAGTGAGCTTGCTCAGAACATAAGAACTGTGCTTCCTACACACACGGGCCATATCATGTTCAACTCTGCTTAGGAAACTGACAAGAACAGTAGCTCCTCTTCAGTCCGATACACTGTACTTGCTGGGAACAGACGCGAGAGCTGTTTGCACTGTGTATGGCAAGGGGAGCGCAATAGTGACTTTCCTTACCAGAAAACAACTCTTGCTCTTAGGACCAGAAACTGCATGTGATTCAACTCCATTTAGGACTGGGAAACAAACGCTACCTCGCCTTACAAGAAACACACTCTGCTTTAGAGAAAAGAGCATTCTTCTACTCTAATGTGTTTCCTATAGGGAAAGAACAGTGAGCTTGCTCAGAACAAAAAAACTGTGCTTCCTACACACGGGCCATATCTAGTTCAACTCTGCTTAGGAAACTGACAAGAACAGTAGCTCCTCTTCAGTCCGATCCACTGTACTTGCTGGGAACAGACGCGAGTGCTATTTGCACTGTGTATGGCAAGGGGAGCGCAATAGTAACTTTCCTTACCAGAAAACAACTCTTGCTCTTAGGACCAGAAACTGCATGTGATTCAACTCCATTTAGGACTGGGAAACAAACGCTAGCTCGCCTTACCAGAAACACACTATGCTTTTGTGAAAAGAGCACTCTTCTACTCTACTGTGTTTCCTATAGGGTCCGAACAGTGAGCATGCTCAGAACAAAAGAACTGTGCTTCCTACACACACGGCCATATCTAGTTCAATTCTGCTTAGGAAACTGACAAGAACAGTAGCTCCTCTTCAGTCCAATACACTGTACTTGCTGGGAACAGACGCATGTGCGATTTGCACTGTGTATGGCAATGGGAGCACAATAGTGACTTTCCTTACCAGAAAACAACTCTTGCTCGTAGGACCAGAAACTGCATGTGATTCAACTCCATTTAGGACTGGGAAACAAACGCTAGCTCTCCTTACAAGAAACACACTCTGCTTTAGAGAAAAGAGCACTCTTCTACTCTACTGTGTTTCTTATGGGGTCCAAACAGTGAGCTTGCTCAGAACAAAAGAACTGTGCTTCCTACACACACGGACCATATCTAGTTCAACTCTGCTTAGGAAACTGACAAGAACAGTAGCTCCTATTCAGTCCAATACACTGTACTTGCTGGGAAAAGACACGAGTGCTATTTGCCTTGTGTAGGGCAATGGGAGCACAATAGTGACTTTCCTTACCAGAAAACAACTCTTGTTCGTAGGACCAGAAACTGCATGTGATTCAACTCCATTTAACTAGGAAACAAACGCTAGCTCGCCTTCCAAGAAACACACTCTGCTTTTGAGAAAAGAGCACGCTTCTACTCTACTGTTTTTCCTATAGGGCCAGAACAGTGAGCTTGCTCAGAACATAAGAACTGTGCTTCCTACACACACGGGCCATATCATGTTCAACTCTGCTTAGGAAACTGACAAGAACAGTAGCTCCTCTTCAGTCCGATCCACTGTACTTGCTGGGAACAGACGCGAGAGCTATTTGCACTGTATATGGCAAGGGGAGCGCAATAGTGACTTTCCTTACTAGAAAACAACTCTTGCTCTTAGGACCAGAAACTGCATGTGATTCAACTCCATTTAGGACTGGGAAACAAACGCTAGCTTGCCTTACAAGTAACACACTCTGTTTAGAGAAAAGAGCACTCTTCTACTCTAATGTGTTTCCTATAGGGAAAGAACAGTGAGCTTGCTCAGAACAAAAGAACTGTGCTTCCTACACACGGGCCATATCTAGTTCAACTCTGCTTAGGAAACTGACAAGAACAGTAGCTCCTCTTCAGTCCGATACACTGTACTTGTTGGGAACAGACGCGAGTGCTATTTGCACTGTGTATGGCAAGGGGAGCGCAATAGTGACTTTCCTTACCAGAAAACAACTCTTGCTCTTAGGACCAGAAACTGCATGTGATTCAACTCCATTTAGGACTGGGAAACAAATGCTAGCTCGCCTTACCAGAAACACACTCTGCTTTAGAGAAAAGAGCTCTCTTCTACTCTACTGTTTTTCCTATAAGGCCAGAACCGTGAGCTTGCTCAGAACATAAGAACTGTGCTTCCTACACACACGGGCCATATCATGTTCAACTCTGCTTAGGAAACTGACAAGAACAGTAGCTCCTCTTCAGTCCGATACACTGTACTTGCTGGGAACAGACGCGAGAGCTATTTGTACTGTGTATGGCAAGGGGAGCGCAATAGTGACTTTCCTTACCAGAAAAGAACTCTTGCTCTTAGGACCAGAAACTGCATGTGATTCAACTCCATTTAGGACTGGGAAACAAACGCTACCTCGCCTTACAAGAAACACACTCTGCTTTAGAGAAAAGAGCACTCTTCTACTCTAATGTGTTTCCTATAGGGAAAGAACAGTGAGCTTGCTCAGAACAAAAGAACTGTGCTTCCTACACACGGGCCATATCTAGTTCAACTCTGCTTAGGAAACTGACAAGAACAGTAGCTCCTCTTCAGTCCGATACACTGTACTTGCTGGGAACAGACGCCAGTGCTATTTGCACTGTGTATGGCAAGGGGAGCGCAATAGTGACTTTCCTTACCAGAAAAGAACTCTTGCTCTTAGGACCAGAAACTGCATGTGATTCAACTCCATTTAGGACTGGGAAACAAACGCTAGCTCACCTTACCAGAAACACACTCTGCTTTAGAGAAAAGAGCACTCTTCTACTCTACTGTGTTTCCTATAGGGAAAGAACAGTGAGCTTGCTCAGAACAAAAGAACTGTGCTTCCTACACACGGGCCATATCTAGTTCAACTCTGCTTAGGAAACTGACAAGAACAGTAGCTCCTCTTCAGTCCGATACACTGTACTTGCTGGGAACAGATGCGAGTGCTATTTGCACTGTGTATGGCAAGGGGAGCGCAATAGTGACTCTTCTTACCATAAAACAACTCTTGCACGTAGGACTAGAAACTGCATGTGATTCAACTCCATTTAGGACTGGGAAACAAACGCTAGCTCGCCTTAGAGAAAAACACTCTGCTTTAGAAAAAAGAGCACTCTTCTACTCTACTGTGTTTCCTATATGGCCAGAACAGTGAGCTTGGTCAGAACAAAAGAACTGTGCTTCCTACACACGGGCCATAACTAGTTCAACTCTGCTTAGGAAACTGACAAGAACAGTAGCTCCTCTTCAGTCCGAAACACTGTACTTGCTGGGAACAGACGCGAGTGCTATTTGCACTGTGTATGGCAATGGGAGCGCAATAGTGACTTTCCTTACCAGAAAACAACTCTTGTTCATAGGACCAGAAACTGCATGTGATTCAACTCCATTTTGGACTGGGATACAAATGCTAGCTCGCCTTCCATGAAAAACACTCTGCTTTTGAGAAAAGAGCACTCTTCTACTCTACTGTGCTTCCTATGGGGTCCGAACAGTGAGCTTGCTCAGAACAAAAGAACTGTGCTTCCTACACACACGGGCCATATCTAGTTCAACTCTGCTTAGGAAACTGAGAAGAACAGTAGCTCCTCTTCAGTCCAATACACTGTACTTTCGGGGAACAGACGCGAGTGCTATTTGCACGGTGTATGGCAATTGGAGCACAATAGTGACTCGTCTTACCAGAAAACAACTCTTGCTCGTAGGACAAAAAACTGCATGTGACTCAACTCCATTTAGGACTGGGAAACAAACGATAGCTCGCCTTACAAGAAACACACTCTGCTTTTGAGAACAGAGCACTCTTCTACTCTACTGTGTTTCCTATTGGGTCTGAACAGTGAGCTTGCTCAGAACAAAAGAACTGTGCTTCCTACACACACGGCCATAACTAGTTCAATTCTGCTTAGGAACCTGACAAGAACAGTAGATCCTCTTCAGTCCAATACACTGTACTTCCTGGGAACAGACACCAGTGCTATTTGTCCTGTGTATGGCAATGGCAGCGCAATAGTGACTCTTCTTACCATAAAACAACTCTTGCTCGTAGGACCAGAAACTGCATGTGATTCAACTCCATTTAGGACTGGGAAACAAAAGCTAGCTCACCTTACAAGAAACACACTCTGCTTTAGAGAAAAGAGCACTCTTCTACTCTACTGTGTTTCCTATAGGGACAGAACAGTGAGCTTGCTCAGAACAAAAGAACTGTGCTTCCTACACACGGACCATATCTAGTTCAACTCTGCTTAGGAAACTGACAAGAACAGTAGCTCCTATTCAGTCCAATACACTGTACTTGCTGGGAAAAGACGCGAGTGCTATTTGCCTTTGGAGAGCAATGGGAGCGCAATAGTGACTTTCCTTACCAGAAAACAACTCTTGTTCCTAGGACCAGAAACTGCATGTGATTCAACTCCATTTAACTAGGAAACTAACGCTAGCTCGCCTTACAAAAACACACTCTGCTTTTGAGAAAAGAGCACGCTTCTACTCTACTGTTTTTCCTATAGGGCCAGAACAGTGAGCTTGCTCAGAACATAAGAACTGTGCTTTCTACACACACGGGCCATATCATGTTCAACTCTGCTTAGGAAACTGACAAGAACAGTAGCTCCTCTTCAGTCCGCTACACTGTACTTGCTGGGAACAAACGCGAGAGCTATTTGCACTGTGTATGGCAAGGGGAGCGCAATAGTGACTTTCCTTACCAGAAAACAACTCTTGCTCTTAGGACCAGAAACTGCATGTGATTCAACTCCATTTAGGACTGGGAAACAAACGCTACCTCGCCTTACAAGAAACACACTCTGCTTTAGAGAAAAGAGCATTCTTCTACTCTAATGTGTTTCCTATAGGGAAAGAACAGTGAGCTTGCTCAGAACAAAAGAACTGTGCTTCCTACACACGGGCCATATCTAGTTCAACTCTGCTTAGGAAACTGACAAGAACAGTAGCTCCTCTTCAGTCCGATACACTGTACTTGCTGGGAACAGACGCGAGTGCTATTTGCACTGTGTATGGCAAGGGGAGCGCAATAGTAACTTTCCTTACCAGAAAACAACTCTTGCTCTTAGGACCAGAAACTGCATGTGATTCAACTCCATTTAGGACTGGGAAACAAATGCTAGCTCGCCTTACCAGAAACACACTATGCTTTTGCGAAAAGAGCACTCTTCTACTCTACTGTGTTTCCTATAGGGTCCGAACAGTGAGCATGCTCAGAACAAAAGAACTGTGCTTCCTACACACACGGCCATATCTAGTTCAATTCTGCTTAGGAAACTGACAAGAACAGTAGCTCCTCTTCAGTCCAATACACTGTACTTGCTGGGAACAGACGCATGTGCGATTTGCACTGTGTATGGCAATGGGAGCACAATAGTGACTTTCCTTACCAGAAAACAACTCTTGCTCGTAGGACCAGAAACTGCATGTGATTCAACTCCATTTAGGACTGGGAAACAAACGCTAGCTCTCCTTACAAGAAACACACTCTGCTTTAGAGAAAAGAGCACTCTTCTACTCTACTGTGTTTCCTATGGGGTCCAAACAGTGAGCTTGCTCAGAACAAAAGAACTGTGCTTCCTACACACACGGACCATATCTAGTTCAACTCTGCTTAGGAAACTGACAAGAACAGTAGCTCCTATTCAGTCCAATACACTGTACTTGCTGGGAAAAGACACGAGTGCTATTTGCCTTGTGTAGGGCAATGGGAGCGCAATAGTGACTTTCCTTACCAGAAAACAACTCTTGTTCGTAGGACCAGAAACTGCATGTGATTCAACTCCATTTAACTAGGAAACAAACGCTAGCTCGCCTTCCAAGAAACACACTCTGCTTTTGAGAAAAGAGCACGCTTCTACTCTACTGTTTTTCCTATAGGGCCAGAACAGTGAGCTTGCTCAGAACATAAGAACTGTGCTTCCTACACACACGGGCCATATCATGTTCAACTCTGCTTAGGAAACTGACAAGAACAGTAGCTCCTCTTCAGTCCGATCCACTGTACTTGCTGGGAACAGACGCGAGAGCTATTTGCACTGTATATGGCAAGGGGAGCGCAATAGTGACTTTCCTTACTAGAAAACAACTCTTGCTCTTAGGACCAGAAACTGCATGTGATTCAACTCCATTTAGGACTGGGAAACAAACGCTAACTTGCCTTACAAGAAACACACTCTGCTTTAGAGAAAAGAGCACTCTTCTACTCTACTGTGTTTCCTATAGGGCCAGAACAGTGAACTTGCTCAGAACAAAAGAACTGTGCTTCCTACACACGGGCCATATCTAGTTCAACTCTGCTTAGGAAACTGACAAGAACAGTAGCTCCTCTTCAGTCCGAAACACTGTACTTGCTGAGAACTGACGCGAGTGCTATTTGCACTGTGTATGGCAATGGGAGCGCAATAGTGACTTTCCTTACCAGAAAACAACTATTGCTCATAGAACCAGAAACTGCATGTGATTCAACTCCATTTAGGACTGGGATACAAACGCTAGCTCGCCTTACATGAAACACACTCTGCTTTTGAGAAAAGAGCACGCTTCTACTCTACTGTTTTTCCTATAGGGCCAGAACAGTGAGCTTGCTCAGAATATAAGAACTGTGCTTCCTACACACACGGGCCATATCATGTTCAACTCTGCTTAGGAAACTGACAAGAACAGTAGCTCCTCTTCAGTCCGATACACTGTACTTGCTGGGAACAGACGCGAGAGCTATTTGCACTGTGTATGGCAAGGGGAGCGCAATAGTGACTTTCCTTAGCAGAAAACAACTCTTGCTCTTAGGACCAGAAACTGCATGTGATTCAACTCCATTTAGGACTGGGAAACAAACGCTAGCTCGCCTTACAAGAAACACACTCTGCTTTAGAGAAAAGAGCACTCTTCTACTCTAATGTGTTTCCTATAGGGAAAGAACAGTGAGCTTGCTCAGAACAAAAGAACTGTGCTTCCTACACACGGGCCATATCTAGTTCAACTCTGCTTAGGAAACTGACAAGAACAGTAGCTCCTCTTCAGTCCGAAACACTGTACTTGCTGGGAACTGACGCGAGTGCTATTTGCACTGTGTATGGCAATGGGAGCGCAATAGTGACTTTCCTTACCAGAAAACAACTATTGGTCATAGAACCAGAAACTGCATGTGATTCAACTCCATTTAGGACTGGGATACAAACGCTAGCTCGCCTTACATGAAACAAACTCTGCTTTTGAGAAAAGAGCACGCTTCTACTCTACTGTTTTTCCTATAGGGCCAGAACAGTGAGCTTGCTCAGAATATAAGAACTGTGCTTCCTACACACACGGGCCATATCATGTTCAACTCTGCTTAGGAAACTGACAAGAACAGTAGCTCCTCTTCAGTCCGATACACTGTACTTGCTGGGAACAGACGCGAGAGCTATTTGCACTGTGTATGGCAAGGGGAGCGCAATAGTGACTTTCCTTAGCAGAAAACAACTCTTGCTCTTAGGACCAGAAACTGCATGTGATTCAACTCCATTTAGGACTGGGAAACAAACGCTAGCTCGCCTTACAAGAAACACACTCTGCTTTAGAGAAAAGAGCACTCTTCTACTCTAATGTGTTTCCTATAGGGAAAGAACAGTGAGCTTGCTCAGAACAAAAGAACTGTGCTTCCTACACACGGGCCATATCTAGTTCAACTCTGCTTAGGAAACTGACAAGAACAGTAGCTCCTCTTCAGTCCGATACACTGTACTTGTTGGGAACAGACGCGAGTGCTATTTGCACTGTGTATGGCAAGGGGAGCGCAATAGTGACTTTCCTTACCAGAAAACAACTCTTGCTCTTAGGACCAGAAACTGCATGTGATTCAACTCCATTTAGGACTGGGAAACAAACGCTAGCTCGCCTTACCAGAAACACACTCTGCTTTAGAGAAAAGAGCTCTCTTCTACTCTACTGTTTTTCCTATAGGGCCAGAACAGTGAGCTTGCTCAGAACATAAGAACTGTGCTTCCTACACACACGGGCCATATCATGTTCAACTCTGCTTAGGAAACTGACAAGAACAGTAGCTCCTCTTCAGTCCGATACACTGTACTTGCTGGGAACAGACGCGAGAGCTATTTGCACTGTGTATGGCAAGGGGAGCGCAATAGTGACTTTCCTTAGCAGAAAACAACTCTTGCTCTTAGGACCAGAAACTGCATGTGATTCAACTCCATTTAGGACTGGGAAACAAACGCTAGCTCGCCTTACAAGAAACACACTCTGCTTTAGAGAAAAGAGCACTCTTCCACTCTACTGTGTTTCCTATAGGGCCAGAACAGTGAGCTTGCTCAGAACAAAAGAACTGTGCTTCCTACACACGGGCCATATCTAGTTCAACTCTGCTTAGGAAACTGACAAGAACAGTAGCTCCTCTTCAGTCCGATACACTGTACTTGCTGGGAACAGACGCTAGTGCTATTTGCACTGTGTATGGCAAGGGGAGCGCAATAGTGACTTTCCTTACCAGAAAACAACTCTTGCTCTTAGGACCAGAAACTGCATGTGATTCAACTCCATTTAGGACTGGGAAACAAACGCTAGCTCGCCTTACCAGAAACACACTATGCTTTTGAGAAAAGAGCACTCTTCTACTCTACTGTGTTTTCTATAGGGTCCGAACAGTGAGCATGCTCAGAACAAAAGAACTGTGCTTCCTACACGCACGGGACATATCTAGTTCAATTCTGCTTAGGAAACTGACAAGAACAGTAGCTCCTCTTCAGTCCAATACACTGTACTTGCTGGGAACAGACGCATGTGCGATTTGCACTGTGTATGGCAATGGGAGCACAATAGTGACTTTCCTTACCAGAAAAGAAACTCTTGCTCGTAGGACCAGAAACTGCATGTGATTCAACTCCATTTAGGACTGGGAAACAAACGCAAGCTCTCCTTACAAGAAACACACTCTGCTTTAGAGAAAAGAGCACTCTTCTACTCTACTGTGTTTCCTATGGGGTAAAAACAGTGAGCTTGCTCAGAACAAAAGAACTGTGCTTCCTACACACACGGACCATATCTAGTTCAACTCTGCTTAGGAAACTGACAAGAACAGTAGCTCCTATTCAGTCCAATACACTGTAATTGCTGGGAAAAGACGCGAGTGCTATTTGCCTTGTGTAGAGCAATGGGAACGCAATAGTGACTTTCCTTACCAGAAAACAACTCTTGTTCGTAGGACCAGAAACTGCATGTGATTCAACTCCATTTAACTAGGAAACAAACGCTAGCTCGCCTTACAAAAACACACTCTGCTTTTGAGAAAAGAGCACGCTTCTACTCTACTGTTTTTCCTATAGGGCCAGAACAGTGAGCTTGCTCAGAACATAAGAACTGTGCTTCCTACACACACGGGCCATATCATGTTCAACTCTGCTTAGGAAACTGACAAGAACAGTAGCTCCTCTTCAGTCCGATACACTGTACTTGCTGGGAACAGACGCGAGAGCTATTTGCACTGTGTTTGGCAAGGGGAGCGCAATAGTGACTTTCCTTAGCAGAAAACAACTCTTGCTCTTAGGACCAGAAACTGCATGTGATTCAACTCCATTTAGGACTGGGAAACAAACACTACCTCGCCTTACAAGAAACACACTCTGCTTTAGAGAAAAGAGCACTCTTCTACTCTAATGTGTTTCCTATAGGGAAAGAACAGTGAGCTTGCTCAGAACAAAAGAACTGTGCTTCCTACACACGGGCCATATCTAGTTCAACTCTGCTTAGGAAACTGACAAGAACAGTAGCTCCTCTTCAGTCCGATACACTGTACTTGCTGGGAACAGATGCGAGTGCTATTTGCACTGTGTATGGCAAGGGGAGCGCAATAGTGACTCTTCTTACCATAAAACAACTCTTGCACGTAGGACTAGAAACTGCATGTGATTCAACTCCATTTAGGACTGGGAAACAAACGCTAGCTCGCCTTAGAGAAAAACACTCTGCTTTAGAAAAAAGAGCACTCTTCTACTCTACTGTGTTTCCTATATGGCCAGAACAGTGAGCTTGGTCAGAACAAAAGAACTGTGCTTCCTACACACGGGCCATAACTAGTTCAACTCTGCTTAGGAAACGGACAAGAACAGTAGCTCCTCTTCAGTCCGAAACACTGTACTTGCTGGGAACAGACGCGAGTGCTATTTGCACTGTGTATGGCAATGGGAGCGCAATAGTGACTTTCCTTACCAGAAAACAACTCTTGTTCATAGGACCAGAAACTGCATGTGATTCAACTCCATTTTGGACTGGGATACAAATGCTAGCTCGCCTTCCATGAAAAACACTCTGCTTTTGAGAAAAGAGCACTCTTCTACTCTACTGTGCTTCCTATGGGGTCCCAACAGTGAGCTTGCTCAGAACAAAAGAACTGTGCTTCCTACACACACGGGCCATATCTAGTTCAACTCTGCTTAGGAAACTGAGAAGAACAGTAGCTCCTCTTCAGTCCAATAAACTGTACTTTCGGGGAACAGACGCGAGTGCTATTTGCACGGTGTATGGCAATTGGAGCACAATAGTGACTCGTCTTACCAGAAAACAACTCTTGCTCGTAGGACAAAAAACTGCATGTGACTCAACTCCATTTAGGACTGGGAAACAAACGATAGCTCGCCTTACAAGAAACACACTCTGCTTTTGAGAACAGAGCACTCTTCTACTCTACTGTGTTTCCTATTTGGTCTGAACAGTGAGCTTGCTCAGAACAAAAGAACTGTGCTTCCTACACACACGGCCATAACTAGTTCAATTCTGCTTAGGAACCTGACAAGAACAGTAGATCCTCTTCAGTCCAATACACTGTACTTCCTGGGAACAGACACCAGTGCTATTTGTCCTGTGTATGGCAATGGCAGCGCAATAGTGACTCTTCTTACCATAAAACAACTCTTGCTCGTAGGACCAGAAACTGCATGTGATTCAACTCCATTTAGGACTGGGAAACAAAAGCTAGCTCACCTTACAAGAAACACACTCTGCTTTAGAGAAAAGAGCACTCTTCTACTCTACTGTGTTTCCTATAGGGACAGAACAGTGAGCTTGCTCAGAACAAAAGAACTGTGCTTCCTACACACGGGCCATATCTAGTTCAACTCTGCTTAGGAAACTGACAAGAACAGTAGCTCCTATTCAGTCCAATACACTGTACTTGCTGGGAAAAGACGCGAGTGCTATTTGCCTTTTGTAGAGCAATGGGAGCGCAATAGTGACTTTCCTTATCAGAAAACAACTCTTGTTCCTAGGACCAGAAACTGCATGTGATTCAACTCCATTTAACTAGGAAACTAACGCTAGCTCGCCTTACAAAAACACACTCTGCTTTTGAGAAAAGAGCACGCTTCTACTCTACTGTTTTTCCTATAGGGCCAGAACAGTGAGCTTGCTCAGAACATAAGAACTGTGCTTCCTACACACACGGGCCATATCATGTTCAACTCTGCTTAGGAAACTGACAAGAACAGTAGCTCCTCTTCAGTCCGATACACTGTACTTGCTGGGAACAGACGCGAGAGCTATTTGCACTGTGTATGGCAAGGGGAGCGCAATAGTGACTTTCCTTACCAGAAAACAACTCTTGCTCTTAGGACCAGAAACTGCATGTGATTCAACTCCATTTAGGACTGGGAAACAAACGCTACCTCGCCTTACAAGAAACACACTCTGCTTTAGAGAAAAGAGCATTCTTCTACTCTAATGTGTTTCCTATAGGGAAAGAACAGTGAGCTTGCTCAGAACAAAAGAACTGTGCTTCCTACACACGGGCCATATCTAGTTCAACTCTGCTTAGGAAACTGACAAGAACAGTAGCTCCTCTTCAGTCCGATACACTGTACTTGCTGGGAACAGACACGAGTGCTATTTGCACTGTGTATGGCAAGGGGAGCGCAATAGTAACTTTCCTTACCAGAAAACAACTCTTGCTCTTAGGACCAGAAACTGCATGTGATTCAACTCCATTTAGGACTGGGAAACAAACGCTAGCTCGCCTTACCAGAAACACACTATGCTTTTGTGAAAAGAGCACTCTTCTACTCTACTGTGTTTCCTATAGGGTCCGAACAGTGAGCATGCTCAGAACAAAAGAACTGTGCTTCCTACACACACGGCCATATCTAGTTCAATTCTGCTTAGGAAACTGACAAGAACAGTAGCTCCTCTTCAGTCCAATACACTGTACTTGCTGGGAACAGACGCATGTGCGATTTGCACTGTGTATGGCAATGGGAGCACAATAGTGACTTTCCTTACCAGAAAACAACTCTTGCTCGTAGGACCAGAAACTGCATGTGATTCAACTCCATTTAGGACTGGGAAACAAACGATAGCTCTCCTTACAAGAAACACACTCTGCTTTAGAGAAAAGAGCACTCTTCTACTCTACTGTGTTTCCTATGGGGTCCAAACAGTGAGCTTGCTCAGAACAAAAGAACTGTGCTTCCTACACACACGGACCATATCTAGTTCAACTCTGCTTAGGAAACTGACAAGAACAGTAGCTCCTATTCAGTCCAATACACTGTACTTGCTGGGAAAAGACACGAGTGCTATTTGCCTTGTGTAGGGCAATGGGAGCGCAATAGTGACTTTCCTTACCAGAAAACAACTCTTGTTCGTAGGACCAGAAACTGCATGTGATTCAACTCCATTTAACTAGGAAACAAACGCTAGCTCGCCTTCCAAGAAACACACTCTGCTTTTGAGAAAAGAGCACGCTTCTACTCTACTGTTTTTCCTATAGGGCCAGAACAGTGAGCTTGCTCAGAACATAAGAACTGTGCTTCCTACACACACGGGCCATATCATGTTCAACTCTGCTTAGGAAACTGACAAGAACAGTAGCTCCTCTTCAGTCCGATCCACTGTACTTGCTGGGAACAGACGCGAGAGCTATTTGCACTGTATATGGCAAGGGGAGCGCAATAGTGACTTTCCTTACTAGAAAACAACTCTTGCTCTTAGGACCAGAAACTGCATGTGATTCAACTCCATTTAGGACTGGGAAACAAACGCTAGCTTGCCTTACAAGAAACACACTCTGCTTTAGAGAAAAGAGCACTCTTCTACTCTACTGTGTTTCCTATAGGGCCAGAACAGTGAACTTGCTCAGAACAAAAGAACTGTGCTTCCTACACACGGGCCATATCTAGTTCAACTCTGCTTAGGAAACTGACAAGAACAGTAGCTCCTCTTCAGTCCGAAACACTGTACTTGCTGGGAACTGACGCGAGTGCTATTTGCACTGTGTATGGCAATGGGAGCGCAATAGTGACTTTCCTTACCAGAAAACAACTATTGCTCATAGAACCAGAAACTGCATGTGATTCAACTCCATTTAGGACTGGGATACAAACGCTAGCTCGCCTTACATGAAACACACTCTGCTTTTGAGAAAAGAGCACGCTTCTACTCTACTGTTTTTCCTATAGGGCCAGAACAGTGAGCTTGCTCAGAACATAAGAACTGTGCTTCCTACACACACGGGCCATATCATGTTCAACTCTGCTTAGGAAACTGACAAGAACAGTAGCTCCTCTTCAGTCCGATACACTGTACTTGCTGGGAACAGACGCGAGAGCTATTTGCACTGTGTATGGCAAGGGGAGCGCAATAGTGACTTTCCTTAGCAGAAAACAACTCTTGCTCTTAGGACCAGAAACTGCATGTGATTCAACTCCATTTAGGACTGGGAAACAAACGCTAGCTCGCCTTACAAGAAACACACTCTGCTTTAGAGAAAAGAGCATTCTTCTACTCTAATGTGTTTCCTATAGGGAAAGAACAGTGAGCTTGCTCAGAACAAAAGAACTGTGCTTCCTACACACGGGCCATATCTAGTTCAACTCTGCTTAGGAAACTGACAAGAACAGTAGCTCCTCTTCAGTCCGATACACTGTACTTGTTGGGAACAGACGCGAGTGCTATTTGCACTGTGTATGGCAAGGGGAGCGCAATAGTGACTTTCCTTACCAGAAAACAACTCTTGCTCTTAGGACCAGAAACTGCATGTGATTCAACTCCATTTAGGACTGGGAAACAAACGCTAGCTCGCCTTACCAGAAACACACTCTGCTTTAGAGAAAAGAGCTCTCTTCTACTCTACTGTTTTTCCTATAGGGCCAGAACCGTGAGCTTGCTCAGAACATAAGAACTGTGCTTCCTACACACACGGGCCATATCATGTTCAACTCTGCTTAGGAAACTGACAAGAACAGTAGCTCCTCTTCAGTCCGATACACTGTACTTGCTGGGAACAGACGCAAGAGCTATTTGCACTGTGTATGGCAAGGGGAGCGCAATAGTGACTTTCCTTACCAGAAAACAACTCTTGCTCTTAGGACCAGAAACTGCATGTGATTCAACTCCATTTAGGACTGGGAAACAAACGCTACCTCGCCTTACAAGAAACACACTCTGCTTTAGAGAAAAGAGCACTCTTCTACTCTAATGTGTCCTATAGGGAAAGAACAGTGAGCTTGCTCAGAACAAAAGAACTGTGCTTCCTACACACGGGCCATATCTAGTTCAACTCTGCTTAGGAAACTGACAAGAACAGTAGCTCCTCTTCAGTCCGATACACTGTACTTGCTGGGAACAGACGCGAGTGCTATTTGCACTGTGTATGGCAAGGGGAGCGCAATAGTGTCTTTCCTTACCAGAAAAGAACTCTTGCTCTTAGGACCAGAAACTGCATGTGATTCAACTCCATTTAGGACTGGGAAACAAACGCTAGCTCACCTTACCAGAAACACACTCTGCTTTAGAGAAAAGAGCACTCTTCTACTCTACTGTGTTTCCTATAGGGAAAGAACAGTGAGCTTGCTCAGAACAAAAGAACTGTGCTTCCTACACACGGGCCATATCTAGTTCAACTCTGCTTAGGAAACTGACAAGAACAGTAGCTCCTCTTCAGTCCGATACACTGTACTTGCTGGGAACAGATGCGAGTGCTATTTGCACTGTGTATGGCAAGGGGAGCGCAATAGTGACTCTTCTTACCATAAAACAACTCTTGCACGTAGGACTAGAAACTGCATGTGATTCAACTCCATTTAGGACTGGGAAACAAACGCTAGCTCGCCTTAGAGAAAAACACTCTGCTTTAGAAAAAAGAGCACTCTTCTACTCTACTGTGTTTCCTATATGGCCAGAACAGTGAGCTTGGTCAGAACAAAAGAACTGTGCTTCCTACACACGGGCCATAACTAGTTCAACTCTGCTTAGGAAACTGACAAGAACAGTAGCTCCTCTTCAGTCCGAAACACTGTACTTGCTGGGAACAGACGCGAGTGCTATTTGCACTGTGTATGGCAATGGGAGCGCAATAGTGACTTTCCTTACCAGAAAACAACTCTTGTTCATAGGACCAGAAACTGCATGTGATTCAACTCCATTTTGGACTGGGATACAAATGCTAGCTCGCCTTCCATGAAAAACACTCTGCTTTTGAGAAAAGAGCACTCTTCTACTCTACTGTGCTTCCTATGGGGTCCGAACAGTGAGCTTGCTCAGAACAAAAGAACTGTGCTTCCTACACACACGGGCCATATCTAGTTCAACTCTGCTTAGGAAACTGAGAAGAACAGTAGCTCCTCTTCAGTCCAATACACTGTACTTTCGGGGAACAGACGCGAGTGCTATTTGCACGGTGTATGGCAATTGGAGCACAATAGTGACTCGTCTTACCAGAAAACAACTCTTGCTCGTAGGACAAAAAACTGCATGTGACTCAACTCCATTTAGGACTGGGAAACAAACGATAGCTCGCCTTACAAGAAACACACTCTGCTTTTGAGAACAGAGCACTCTTCTACTCTACTGTGTTTCCTATTGGGTCTGAACAGTGAGCTTGCTCAGAACAAAAGAACTGTGCTTCCTACACACACGGCCATAACTAGTTCAATTCTGCTTAGGAACCTGACAAGAACAGTAGATCCTCTTCAGTCCAATACACTGTACTTCCTGGGAACAGACACCAGTGCTATTTGTCCTGTGTATGGCAATGGCAGCGCAATAGTGACTCTTCTTACCATAAAACAACTCTTGCTCGTAGGACCAGAAACTGCATGTGATTCAACTCCATTTAGGACTGGGAAACAAAAGCTAGCTCACCTTACAAGAAACACACTCTGCTTTAGAGAAAAGAGCACTCTTCTACTCTACTGTGTTTCCTATAGGGACAGAACAGTGAGCTTGCTCAGAACAAAAGAACTGTGCTTCCTACACACGGACCATATCTAGTTCAACTCTGCTTAGGAAACTGACAAGAACAGTAGCTCCTATTCAGTCCAATACACTGTACTTGCTGGGAAAAGACGCGAGTGCTATTTGCCTTTGGAGAGCAATGGGAGCGCAATAGTGACTTTCCTTACCAGAAAACAACTCTTGTTCCTAGGACCAGAAACTGCATGTGATTCAACTCCATTTAACTAGGAAACTAACGCTAGCTCGCCTTACAAAAACACACTCTGCTTTTGAGAAAAGAGCACGCTTCTACTCTACTGTTTTTCCTATAGGGCCAGAACAGTGAGCTTGCTCAGAACATAAGAACTGTGCTTTCTACACACACGGGCCATATCATGTTCAACTCTGCTTAGGAAACTGACAAGAACAGTAGCTCCTCTTCAGTCCGCTACACTGTACTTGCTGGGAACAAACGCGAGAGCTATTTGCACTGTGTATGGCAAGGGGAGCGCAATAGTGACTTTCCTTACCAGAAAACAACTCTTGCTCTTAGGACCAGAAACTGCATGTGATTCAACTCCATTTAGGACTGGGAAACAAACGCTACCTCGCCTTACAAGAAACACACTCTGCTTTAGAGAAAAGAGCATTCTTCTACTCTAATGTGTTTCCTATAGGGAAAGAACAGTGAGCTTGCTCAGAACAAAAGAACTGTGCTTCCTACACACGGGCCATATATAGTTCAACTCTGCTTAGGAAACTGACAAGAACAGTAGCTCCTCTTCAGTCCGATACACTGTACTTGCTGGGAACAGACGCGAGTGCTATTTGCACTGTGTATGGCAAGGGGAGCGCAATAGTAACTTTCCTTACCAGAAAACAACTCTTGCTCTTAGGACCAGAAACTGCATGTGATTCAACTCCATTTAGGACTGGGAAACAAATGCTAGCTCGCCTTACCAGAAACACACTATGCTTTTGTGAAAAGAGCACTCTTCTACTCTACTGTGTTTCCTATAGGGTCCGAACAGTGAGCATGCTCAGAACAAAAGAACTGTGCTTCCTACACACACGGCCATATCTAGTTCAATTCTGCTTAGGAAACTGACAAGAACAGTAGCTCCTCTTCAGTCCAATACACTGTACTTGCTGGGAACAGACGCATGTGCGATTTGCACTGTGTATGGCAATGGGAGCACAATAGTGATTTTCCTTACCAGAAAACAACTCTTGCTCGTAGGACCAGAAACTGCATGTGATTCAACTCCATTTAGGACTGGGAAACAAACGCTAGCTCTCCTTACAAGAAACACACTCTGCTTTAGAGAAAAGAGCACTCTTCTACTCTACTGTGTTTCCTATGGGGTCCAAACAGTGAGCTTGCTCAGAACAAAAGAACTGTGCTTCCTACACACACGGACCATATCTAGTTCAACTCTGCTTAGGAAACTGACAAGAACAGTAGCTCCTATTCAGTCCAATACACTGTACTTGCTGGGAAAAGACACGAGTGCTATTTGCCTTGTGTAGGGCAATGGGAGCGCAATAGTGACTTTCCTTACCAGAAAACAACTCTTGTTCGTAGGACCAGAAACTGCATGTGATTCAACTCCATTTAACTAGGAGACAAACGCTAGCTCGCCTTCCAAGAAACACACTCTGCTTTTGAGAAAAGAGCACGCTTCTACTCTACTGTTTTTCCTATAGGGCCAGAACAGTGAGCTTGCTCAGAACATAAGAACTGTGTTTCCTACACACACGGGCCATATCATGTTCAACTCTGCTTAGGAAACTGACAAGAACAGTAGCTCCTCTTCAGTCCGATACACTGTACTTGCTGGGAACAGACGCGAGAGCTATTTGCACTGTGTATGGCAAGGGGAGCGCAATAGTGACTTTCCTTAGCAGAAAACAACTCTTGCTCTTAGGACCAGAAACTGCATGTGATTCAACTCCATTTAGGACTGGGAAACAAACGCTAGCTCGCCTTACAAGAAACACACTCTGCTTTAGAGAAAAGAGCACTCTTCTACTCTAATGTGTTTCCTATAGGGAAAGAACAGTGAGCTTGCTCAGAACAAAAGAACTGTGCTTCCTACACACGGGCCATATCTAGTTCAACTCTGCTTAGGAAACTGACAAGAACAGTAGCTCCTCTTCAGTCCGAAACACTGTACTTGCTGGGAACTGACGCGAGTGCTATTTGCACTGTGTATGGCAATGGGAGCGCAATAGTGACTTTCCTTACCAGAAAACAACTATTGGTCATAGAACCAGAAACTGCATGTGATTCAACTCCATTTAGGACTGGGATACAAACGCTAGCTCGCCTTACATGAAACAAACTCTGCTTTTGAGAAAAGAGCACGCTTCTACTCTACTGTTTTTCCTATAGGGCCAGAACAGTGAGCTTGCTCAGAATATAAGAACTGTGCTTCCTACACACACGGGCCATATCATGTTCAACTCTGCTTAGGAAACTGACAAGAACAGTAGCTCCTCTTCAGTCCGATACACTGTACTTGCTGGGAACAGACGCGAGAGCTATTTGCACTGTGTATGGCAAGGGGAGCGCAATAGTGACTTTCCTTAGCAGAAAACAACTCTTGCTCTTAGGACCAGAAACTGCATGTGATTCAACTCCATTTAGGACTGGGAAACAAACGCTAGCTCGCCTTACAAGAAACACACTCTGCTTTAGAGAAAAGAGCACTCTTCTACTCTAATGTGTTTCCTATAGGGAAAGAACAGTGAGCTTGCTCAGAACAAAAGAACTGTGCTTCCTACACACGGGCCATATCTAGTTCAACTCTGCTTAGGAAACTGACAAGAACAGTAGCTCCTCTTCAGTCCGATACACTGTACTTGTTGGGAACAGACGCGAGTGCTATTTGCACTGTGTATGGCAAGGGGAGCGCAATAGTGACTTTCCTTACCAGAAAACAACTCTTGCTCTTAGGACCAGAAACTGCATGTGATTCAACTCCATTTAGGACTGGGAAACAAACGCTAGCTCGCCTTACCAGAAACACACTCTGCTTTAGAGAAAAGAGCTCCCTTCTACTCTACTGTTTTTCCTATAGGGCCAGAACAGTGAGCTTGCTCAGAACATAAGAACTGTGCTTCCTACACACACGGGCCATATCATGTTCAACTCTGCTTAGGAAACTGACAAGAACAGTAGCTCCTCTTCAGTCCGATACACTGTACTTGCTGGGAACAGACGCGAGAGCTATTTGCACTGTGTATGGCAAGGGGAGCGCAATAGTGACTTTCCTTAGCAGAAAACAACTCTTGCTCTTAGGACCAGAAACTGCATGTGATTCAACTCCATTTAGGACTGGGAAACAAACGCTAGCTCGCCTTACAAGAAACACACTCTGCTTTAGAGAAAAGAGCACTCTTCCACTCTACTGTGTTTCCTATAGGGCCAGAACAGTGAGCTTGCTCAGAACAAAAGAACTGTGCTTCCTACACACGGGCCATATCTAGTTCAACTCTGCTTAGGAAACTGACAAGAACAGTAGCTCCTCTTCAGTCCGATACACTGTACTTGCTGGGAACAGACGCGAGTGCTATTTGCACTGTGTATGGCAAGGGGAGCGCAATAGTGACTTTCCTTACCAGAAAACAACTCTTGCTCTTAGGACCAGAAACTGCATGTGATTCAACTCCATTTAGGACTGGGAAACAAACGCTAGCTCGCCTTACCAGAAACACACTATGCTTTTGAGAAAAGAGCACTCTTCTACTCTACTGTGTTTTCTATAGGGTCCGAACAGTGAGCATGCTCAGAACAAAAGAACTGTGCTTCCTACACGCACGGGACATATCTAGTTCAATTCTGCTTAGGAAACTGACAAGAACAGTAGCTCCTCTTCAGTCCAATACACTGTACTTGCTGGGAACAGACGCATGTGCGATTTGCACTGTGTATG
Source organism: Peromyscus eremicus (assembly GCF_949786415.1). Taxonomy (NCBI): domain Eukaryota; kingdom Metazoa; phylum Chordata; class Mammalia; order Rodentia; family Cricetidae; genus Peromyscus; species Peromyscus eremicus. The sequence goes on along the minus strand of NW_026734703.1, from coordinate 214,964 downwards.
GCAATGGGAGCACAATAGTGACTTTCCTTACCAGAAAAGAAACTCTTGCTCGTAGGACCAGAAACTGCATGTGATTCAACTCCATTTAGGACTGGGAAACAAACGCAAGCTCTCCTTACAAGAAACACACTCTGCTTTAGAGAAAAGAGCACTCTTCTACTCTACTGTGTTTCCTATGGGGTAAAAACAGTGAGCTTGCTCAGAACAAAAGAACTGTGCTTCCTACACACACGGACCATATCTAGTTCAACTCTGCTTAGGAAACTGACAAGAACAGTAGCTCCTATTCAGTCCAATACACTGTAATTGCTGGGAAAAGACGCGAGTGCTATTTGCCTTGTGTAGAGCAATGGGAGCGCAATAGTGACTTTCCTTACCAGAAAACAACTCTTGTTCGTAGGACCAGAAACTGCATGTGATTCAACTCCATTTAACTAGGAAACAAACGCTAGCTCGCCTTACAAAAACACACTCTGCTTTTGAGAAAAGAGCATGCTTCTACTCTACTGTTTTTCCTATAGGGCCAGAACAGTGAGCTTGCTCAGAACATAAGAACTGTGCTTCCTACACACACGGGCCATATCATGTTCAACTCTGCTTAGGAAACTGACAAGAACAGTAGCTCCTCTTCAGTCCGATACACTGTACTTGCTGGGAACAGACGCGAGAGCTATTTGCACTGTGTTTGGCAAGGGGAGCGCAATAGTGACTTTCCTTAGCAGAAAACAACTCTTGCTCTTAGGACCAGAAACTGCATGTGATTCAACTCCATTTAGGACTGGGAAACAAACGCTACCTCGCCTTACAAGAAACACACTCTGCTTTAGAGAAAAGAGCACTCTTCTACTCTAATGTGTTTCCTATAGGGAAAGAACAGTGAGCTTGCTCAGAACAAAAGAACTGTGCTTCCTACACACGGGCCATATCTAGTTCAACTCTGCTTAGGAAACTGACAAGAACAGTAGCTCCTCTTCAGTCCGATACACTGTACTTGCTGGGAACAGATGCGAGTGCTATTTGCACTGTGTATGGCAAGGGGAGCGCAATAGTGACTCTTCTTACCATAAAACAACTCTTGCACGTAGGACTAGAAACTGCATGTGATTCAACTCCATTTAGGACTGGGAAACAAACGCTAGCTCGCCTTAGAGAAAAACACTCTGCTTTAGAAAAAAGAGCACTCTTCTACTCTACTGTGTTTCCTATATGGCCAGAACAGTGAGCTTGGTCAGAACAAAAGAACTGTGCTTCCTACACACGGGCCATAACTAGTTCAACTCTGCTTAGGAAACGGACAAGAACAGTAGCTCCTCTTCAGTCCGAAACACTGTACTTGCTGGGAACAGACGCGAGTGCTATTTGCACTGTGTATGGCAATGGGAGCGCAATAGTGACTTTCCTTACCAGAAAACAACTCTTGTTCATAGGACCAGAAACTGCATGTGATTCAACTCCATTTTGGACTGGGATACAAATGCTAGCTCGCCTTCCATGAAAAACACTCTGCTTTTGAGAAAAGAGCACTCTTCTACTCTACTGTGCTTCCTATGGGGTCCGAACAGTGAGCTTGCTCAGAACAAAAGAACTGTGCTTCCTACACACACGGGCCATATCTAGTTCAACTCTGCTTAGGAAACTGAGAAGAACAGTAGCTCCTCTTCAGTCCAATACACTGTACTTTCGGGGAACAGACGCGAGTGCTATTTGCACGGTGTATGGCAATTGGAGCACAATAGTGACTCGTCTTACCAGAAAACAACTCTTGCTCGTAGGACAAAAAACTGCATGTGACTCAACTCCATTTAGGACTGGGAAACAAACGATAGCTCGCCTTACAAGAAACACACTCTGCTTTTGAGAACAGAGCACTCTTCTACTCTACTGTGTTTCCTATTGGGTCTGAACAGTGAGCTTGCTCAGAACAAAAGAACTGTGCTTCCTACACACACGGCCATAACTAGTTCAATTCTGCTTAGGAACCTGACAAGAACAGTAGATCCTCTTCAGTCCAATACACTGTACTTCCTGGGAACAGACACCAGTGCTATTTGTCCTGTGTATGGCAATGGCAGCGCAATAGTGACTCTTCTTACCATAAAACAACTCTTGCTCGTAGGACCAGAAACTGCATGTGATTCAACTCCATTTAGGACTGGGAAACAAAAGCTAGCTCACCTTACAAGAAACACACTCTGCTTTAGAGAAAAGAGCACTCTTCTACTCTACTGTGTTTCCTATAGGGACAGAACAGTGAGCTTGCTCAGAACAAAAGAACTGTGCTTCCTACACACGGGCCATATCTAGTTCAACTCTGCTTAGGAAACTGACAAGAACAGTAGCTCCTATTCAGTCCAATACACTGTACTTGCTGGGAAAAGACGCGAGTGCTATTTGCCTTTTGTAGAGCAATGGGAGCGCAATAGTGACTTTCCTTACCAGAAAACAACTCTTGTTCCTAGGACCAGAAACTGCATGTGATTCAACTCCATTTAACTAGGAAACTAATGCTAGCTCGCCTTACAAAAACACACTCTGCTTTTGAGAAAAGAGCACGCTTCTACTCTACTGTTTTTCCTATAGGGCCAGAACAGTGAGCTTGCTCAGAACATAAGAACTGTGCTTCCTACACACACGGGCCATATCATGTTCAACTCTGCTTAGGAAACTGACAAGAACAGTAGCTCCTCTTCAGTCCGATACACTGTACTTGCTGGGAACAGACGCGAGAGCTATTTGCACTGTGTATGGCAAGGGGAGCGCAATAGTGACTTTCCTTACCAGAAAACAACTCTTGCTCTTAGGACCAGAAACTGCATGTGATTCAACTCCATTTAGGACTGGGAAACAAACGCTACCTCGCCTTACAAGAAACACACTCTGCTTTAGAGAAAAGAGCATTCTTCTACTCTAATGTGTTTCCTATAGGGAAAGAACAGTGAGCTTGCTCAGAACAAAAGAACTGTGCTTCCTACACACGGGCCATATCTAGTTCAACTCTGCTTAGGAAACTGACAAGAACAGTAGCTCCTCTTCAGTCCGATACACTGTACTTGCTGGGAACAGACGCGAGTGCTATTTGCACTGTGTATGGCAAGGGGAGCGCAATAGTAACTTTCCTTACCAGAAAACAACTCTTGCTCTTAGGACCAGAAACTGCATGTGATTCAACTCCATTTAGGACTGGGAAACAAACGCTAGCTCGCCTTACCAGAAACACACTATGCTTTTGTGAAAAGAGCACTCTTCTACTCTACTGTGTTTCCTATAGGGTCCGAACAGTGAGCATGCTCAGAACAAAAGAACTGTGCTTCCTACACACACGGCCATATCTAGTTCAATTCTGCTTAGGAAACTGACAAGAACAGTAGCTCCTCTTCAGTCCAATACACTGTACTTGCTGGGAACAGACGCATGTGCGATTTGCACTGTGTATGGCAATGGGAGCACAATAGTGACTTTCCTTACCAGAAAACAACTCTTGCTCGTAGGACCAGAAACTGCATGTGATTCAACTCCATTTAGGACTGGGAAACAAACGATAGCTCTCCTTACAAGAAACACACTCTGCTTTAGAGAAAAGAGCACTCTTCTACTCTACTGTGTTTCCTATGGGGTCCAAACAGTGAGCTTGCTCAGAACAAAAGAACTGTGCTTCCTACACACACAGACCATATCTAGTTCAACTCTGCTTAGGAAACTGACAAGAACAGTAGCTCCTATTCAGTCCAATACACTGTACTTGCTGGGAAAAGACACGAGTGCTATTTGCCTTGTGTAGGGCAATGGGAGCGCAATAGTGACTTTCCTTACCAGAAAACAACTCTTGTTCGTAGGACCAGAAACTGCATGTGATTCAACTCCATTTAACTAGGAAACAAACGCTAGCTCGCCTTCCAAGAAACACACTCTGCTTTTGAGAAAAGAGCACGCTTCTACTCTACTGTTTTTCCTATAGGGCCAGAACAGTGAGCTTGCTCAGAACATAAGAACTGTGCTTCCTACACACACGGGCCATATCATGTTCAACTCTGCTTAGGAAACTGACAAGAACAGTAGCTCCTCTTCAGTCCGATCCACTGTACTTGCTGGGAACAGACGCGAGAGCTATTTGCACTGTATATGGCGAGGGGAGCGCAATAGTGACTTTCCTTACTAGAAAACAACTCTTGCTCTTAGGACCAGAAACTGCATGTGATTCAACTCCATTTAGGACTGGGAAACAAACGCTAGCTTGCCTTACAAGAAACACACTCTGCTTTAGAGAAAAGAGCACTCTTCTACTCTACTGTGTTTCCTATAGGGCCAGAACAGTGAACTTGCTCAGAACAAAAGAACTGTGCTTCCTACACACGGGCCATATCTAGTTCAACTCTGCTTAGGAAACTGACAAGAACAGTAGCTCCTCTTCAGTCCGAAACACTGTACTTGCTGGGAACTGACGCGAGTGCTATTTGCACTGTGTATGGCAATGGGAGCGCAATAGTGACTTTCCTTACCAGAAAACAACTATTGCTCATAGAACCAGAAACTGCATGTGATTCAACTCCATTTAGGACTGGGATACAAACGCTAGCTCGCCTTACATGAAACACACTCTGCTTTTGAGAAAAGAGCACGCTTCTACTCTACTGTTTTTCCTATAGGGCCAGAACAGTGAGCTTGCTCAGAACATAAGAAATGTGCTTCCTACACACACGGGCCATATCATGTTCAACTCTGCTTAGGAAACTGACAAGAACAGTAGCTCCTCTTCAGTCCGATACACTGTACTTGCTGGGAACAGACGCGAGAGCTATTTGCACTGTGTATGGCAAGGGGAGCGCAATAGTGACTTTCCTTAGCAGAAAACAACTCTTGCTCTTAGGACCAGAAACTGCATGTGATTCAACTCCATTTAGGACTGGGAAACAAACGCTAGCTCGCCTTACAAGAAACACACTCTGCTTTAGAGAAAAGAGCATTCTTCTACTCTAATGTGTTTCCTATAGGGAAAGAACAGTGAGCTTGCTCAGAACAAAAGAACTGTGCTTCCTACACACGGGCCATATCTAGTTCAACTCTGCTTAGGAAACTGACAAGAACAGTAGCTCCTCTTCAGTCCGATACACTGTACTTGTTGGGAACAGACGCGAGTGCTATTTGCACTGTGTATGGCAAGGGGGAGCGCAATAGTGACTTTCCTTACCAGAAAACAACTCTTGCTCTTAGGACCAGAAACTGCATGTGATTCAACTCCATTTAGGACTGGGAAACAAACGCTAGCTCGCCTTACCAGAAACACACTCTGCTTTAGAGAAAAGAGCTCTCTTCTACTCTACTGTTTTTCCTATAGGGCCAGAACCGTGAGCTTGCTCAGAACATAAGAACTGTGCTTCCTACACACACGGGCCATATCATGTTCAACTCTGCTTAGGAAACTGACAAGAACAGTAGCTCCTCTTCAGTCCGATACACTGTACTTGCTGGGAACAGACGCGAGAGCTATTTGCACTGTGTATGGCAAGGGGAGCGCAATAGTGACTTTCCTTACCAGAAAACAACTCTTGCTCTTAGGACCAGAAACTGCATGTGATTCAACTCCATTTAGGACTGGGAAACAAACGCTACCTCGCCTTACAAGAAACACACTCTGCTTTAGAGAAAAGAGCACTCTTCTACTCTAATGTGTTTCCTATAGGGAAAGAACAGTGAGCTTGCTCAGAACAAAAGAACTGTGCTTCCTACACACGGGCCATATCTAGTTCAACTCTGCTTAGGAAACTGACAAGAACAGTAGCTCCTCTTCAGTCCGATACACTGTACTTGCTGGGAACAGACGCGAGTGCTATTTGCACTGTGTATGGCAAGGGAGCGCAATAGTGTCTTTCCTTACCAGAAAAGAACTCTTGCTCTTAGGACCAGAAACTGCATGTGATTCAACTCCATTTAGGACTGGGAAACAAACGCTAGCTCACCTTACCAGAAACACACTCTGCTTTACAGAAAAGAGCACTCTTCTACTCTACTGTGTTTCCTATAGGGAAAGAACAGTGAGCTTGCTCAGAACAAAAGAACTGTGCTTCCTACACACGGGCCATATCTAGTTCAACTCTGCTTAGGAAACTGACAAGAACAGTAGCTCCTCTTCAGTCCGATACACTGTACTTGCTGGGAACAGATGCGAGTGCTATTTGCACTGTGTATGGCAAGGGGAGCGCAATAGTGACTCTTCTTACCATAAAACAACTCTTGCACGTAGGACTAGAAACTGCATGTGATTCAACTCCATTTAGGACTGGGAAACAAACGCTAGCTCGCCTTAGAGAAAAACACTCTGCTTTAGAAAAAAGAGCACTCTTCTACTCTACTGTGTTTCCTATATGGCCAGAACAGTGAGCTTGGTCAGAACAAAAGAACTGTGCTTCCTACACACGGGCCATAACTAGTTCAACTCTGCTTAGGAAACTGACAGAACAGTAGCTCCTCTTCAGTCCGAAACACTGTACTTGCTGGGAACAGACGCGTGTGCTATTTGCACTGTGTATGGCAATGGGAGCGCAATAGTGACTTTCCTTACCAGAAAACAACTCTTGTTCATAGGACCAGAAACTGCATGTGATTCAACTCCATTTTGGACTGGGATACAAATGCTAGCTCGCCTTCCATGAAAAACACTCTGCTTTTGAGAAAAGAGCACTCTTCTACTCTACTGTGCTTCCTATGGGGTCCGAACAGTGAGCTTGCTCAGAACAAAAGAACTGTGCTTCCTACACACACGGGCCATATCTAGTTCAACTCTGCTTAGGAAACTGAGAAGAACAGTAGCTCCTCTTCAGTCCAATACACTGTACTTTCGGGGAACAGACGCGAGTGCTATTTGCACGGTGTATGGCAATTGGAGCACAATAGTGACTCGTCTTACCAGAAAACAACTCTTGCTCGTAGGACAAAAAACTGCATCTCAACTCCATTTAGGACTGGGAAACAAACGATAGCTCGCCTTACAAGAAACACACTCTGCTTTTGAGAACAGAGCACTCTTCTACTCTACTGTGTTTCCTATTGGGTCTGAACAGTGAGCTTGCTCAGAACAAAAGAACTGTGCTTCCTACACACACGGCCATAACTAGTTCAATTCTGCTTAGGAACCTGACAAGAACAGTAGATCCTCTTCAGTCCAATACACTGTACTTCCTGGGAACAGACACCAGTGCTATTTGTCCTGTGTATGGCAATGGCAGCGCAATAGTGACTCTTCTTACCATAAAACAACTCTTGCTCGTAGGACCAGAAACTGCATGTGATTCAACTCCATTTAGGACTGGGAAACAAAAGCTAGCTCACCTTACAAGAAACACACTCTGCTTTAGAGAAAAGAGCACTCTTCTACTCTACTGTGTTTCCTATAGGGACAGAACAGTGAGCTTGCTCAGAACAAAAGAACTGTGCTTCCTACACACGGGCCATATCTAGTTCAACTCTGCTTAGGAAACTGACAAGAACAGTAGCTCCTATTCAGTCCAATACACTGTACTTGCTGGGAAAAGACGCGAGTGCTATTTGCCTTTTGTAGAGCAATGGGAGCGCAATAGTGACTTTCCTTACCAGAAAACAACTCTTGTTCCTAGGACCAGAAACTGCATGTGATTCAACTCCATTTAACTAGGAAACTAACGCTAGCTCGCCTTACAAAAACACACTCTGCTTTGAGAAAAGAGCACGCTTCTACTCTACTGTTTTTCCTATAGGGCCAGAACAGTGAGCTTGCTCAGAACATAAGAACTGTGCTTCCTACACACACGGGCCATATCATGTTCAACTCTGCTTAGGAAACTGACAAGAACAGTAGCTCCTCTTCAGTCCGCTACACTGTACTTGCTGGGAACAGACGCGAGAGCTATTTGCACTGTGTATGGCAAGGGGAGCGCAATAGTGACTTTCCTTACCAGAAAACAACTCTTGCTCTTAGGACCAGAAACTGCATGTGATTCAACTCCATTTAGGACTGGGAAACAAACGCTACCTCGCCTTACAAGAAACACACTCTGCTTTAGAGAAAAGAGCATTCTTCTACTCTAATGTGTTTCCTATAGGGAAAGAACAGTGAGCTTGCTCAGAACAAAAGAACTGTGCTTCCTACACACGGGCCATATCTAGTTCAACTCTGCTTAGGAAACTGACAAGAACAGTAGCTCCTCTTCAGTCCGATACACTGTACTTGCTGGGAACAGACGCGAGTGCTATTTGCACTGTGTATGGCAAGGGGAGCGCAATAGTAACTTTCCTTACCAGAAAACAACTCTTGCTCTTAGGACCAGAAACTGCATGTGATTCAACTCCATTTAGGACTGGGAAACAAAAGCTAGCTCGCCTTACCAGAAACACACTATGCTTTTGTGAAAAGAGCACTCTTCTACTCTACTGTGTTTCCTATAGGGTCCGAACAGTGAGCATGCTCAGAACAAAAGAACTGTGCTTCCTACACACACGGCCATATCTAGTTCAATTCTGCTTAGGAAACTGACAAGAACAGTAGCTCCTCTTCAGTCCAATACACTGTACTTGCTGGGAACAGACGCATGTGCGATTTGCACTGTGTATGGCAATGGGAGCACAATAGTGTCTTTCCTTACCAGAAAACAACTCTTGCACGTAGGACCAGAAACTGCATGTGATTCAACTCCATTTAGGACTGGGAAACAAACGCTAGCTCTCCTTACAAGAAACACACTCTGCTTTAGAGAAAAGAGCACTCTTCTACTCTACTGTGTTTCCTATGGGGTCCAAACAGTGAGCTTGCTCAGAACAAAAGAACTGTGCTTCCTACACACACGGACCATATCTAGTTCAACTCTGCTTAGGAAACTGACAAGAACAGTAGCTCCTATTCAGTCCAATACACTGTACTTGCTGGGAAAAGACGCCAGTGCTATTTGCCTTGTGTAGGGCAATGGGAGCGCAATAGTGACTTTCCTTACCAGAAAACAACTCTTGTTCGTAGGACCAGAAACTGCATGTGATTCAACTCCATTTAACTAGGAGACAAACGCTAGCTCGCCTTCCAAGAAACACACTCTGCTTTTGAGAAAAGAGCACGCTTCTACTCTACTGTTTTTCCTATAGGGCCAGAACAGTGAGCTTGCTCAGAACATAAGAACTGTGTTTCCTACACACACGGGCCATATCATGTTCAACTCTGCTTAGGAAACTGACAAGAACAGTAGCTCCTCTTCAGTCCGATCCACTGTACTTGCTGGGAACAGACGCGAGAGCTATTTGCACTGTATATGGCAAGGGGAGCGCAATAGTGACTTTCCTTACTAGAAAACAACTCTTGCTCTTAGGACCAGAAACTGCATGTGATTCAACTCCATTTAGGACTGGGAAACAAACGCTAGCTTGCCTTACAAGAAACACACTCTGCTTTAGAGAAAAGAGCACTCTTCTACTCTACTGTGTTTCCTATAGGGCCAGAACAGTGAACTTGCTCAGAACAAAAGAACTGTGCTTCCTACACACGGGCCATATCTAGTTCAACTCTGCTTAGGAAACTGACAAGAACAGTAGCTCCTCTTCAGTCCGAAACACTGTACTTGCTGGGAACTGACGCGAGTGCTATTTGCACTGTGTATGGCAATGGGAGCGCAATAGTGACTTTCCTTACCAGAAAACAACTATTGCTCATAGAACCAGAAACTGCATGTGATTCAACTCCATTTAGGACTGGGATACAAACGCTAGCTCGCCTTACATGAAACACACTCTGCTTTTGAGAAAAGAGCACGCTTCTACTCTACTGTTTTTCCTATAGGGCCAGAACAGTGAGCTTGCTCAGAATATAAGAACTGTGCTTCCTACACACACGGGCCATATCATGTTCAACTCTGCTTAGGAAACTGACAAGAACAGTAGCTCCTCTTCAGTCCGCTACACTGTACTTGCTGGGAACAGACGCGAGAGCTATTTGCACTGTGTATGGCAAGGGGAGCGCAATAGTGACTTTCCTTAGCAGAAAACAACTCTTGCTCTTAGGACCAGAAACTGCATGTGATTCAACTCCATTTAGGACTGGGAAACAAACGCTAGCTCGCCTTACAAGAAACACACTCTGCTTTAGAGAAAAGAGCACTCTTCTACTCTAATGTGTTTCCTATAGGGAAAGAACAGTGAGCTTGCTCAGAACAAAAGAACTGTGCTTCCTACACACGGGCCATATCTAGTTCAACTCTGCTTAGGAAACTGACAAGAACAGTAGCTCCTCTTCAGTCTGAAACACTGTACTTGCTGGGAACTGACGCGAGTGCTATTTGCACTGTGTATGGCAATGGGAGCGCAATAGTGACTTTCCTTACCAGAAAACAACTATTGGTCATAGAACCAGAAACTGCATGTGATTCAACTCCATTTAGGACTGGGATACAAACGCTAGCTCGCCTTACATGAAACAAACTCTGCTTTTGAGAAAAGAGCACGCTTCTACTCTACTGTTTTTCCTATAGGGCCAGAACAGTGAGCTTGCTCAGAATATAAGAACTGTGCTTCCTACACACACGGGCCATATCATGTTCAACTCTGCTTAGGAAACTGACAAGAACAGTAGCTCCTCTTCAGTCCGATACACTGTACTTGCTGGGAACAGACGCGAGAGCTATTTGCACTGTGTATGGCAAGGGGAGCGCAATAGTGACTTTCCTTAGCAGAAAACAACTCTTGCTCTTAGGACCAGAAACTGCATGTGATTCAACTCCATTTAGGACTGGGAAACAAACGCTAGCTCGCCTTACAAGAAACACACTCTGCTTTAGAGAAAAGAGCACTCTTCTACTCTAATGTGTTTCCTATAGGGAAAGAACAGTGAGCTTGCTCAGAACAAAAGAACTGTGCTTCCTACACACGGGCCATATCTAGTTCAACTCTGCTTAGGAAACTGACAAGAACAGTAGCTCCTCTTCAGTCCGATACACTGTACTTGTTGGGAACAGACGCGAGTGCTATTTGCACTGTGTATGGCAAGGGGAGCACAATAGTGACTTTCCTTACCAGAAAACAACTCTTGCTCTTAGGACCAGAAACTGCATGTGATTCAACTCCATTTAGGACTGGGAAACAAACGCTAGCTCGCCTTACCAGAAACACACTCTGCTTTAGAGAAAAGAGCTCTCTTCTACTCTACTGTTTTTTCCTATAGGGCCAGAACAGTGAGCTTGCTCAGAACATAAGAACTGTGCTTCCTACACACACGGGCCATATCATGTTCAACTCTGCTTAGGAAACTGACAAGAACAGTAGCTCCTCTTCAGTCCGATACACTGTACTTGCTGGGAACAGATGCGAGTGCTATTTGCACTGTGTATGGCAAGGGGAGCGCAATAGTGACTCTTCTTACCATAAAACAACTCTTGCACGTAGGACTAGAAACTGCATGTGATTCAACTCCATTTAGGACTGGGAAACAAACGCTAGCTCGCCTTAGAGAAAAACACTCTGCTTTAGAAAAAAGAGCACTCTTCTACTCTACTGTGTTTCCTATATGGCCAGAACAGTGAGCTTGGTCAGAACAAAAGAACTGTGCTTCCTACACACGGGCCATAACTAGTTCAACTCTGCTTAGGAAACTGACAAGAACAGTAGCTCCTCTTCAGTCCAATACACTGTACTTGCTGGGAACAGACGCGTGTGCTATTTGCACTGTGTATGGCAATGGGAGCGCAATAGTGACTTTCCTTACCAGAAAACAACTCTTGTTCATAGGACCAGAAACTGCATGTGATTCAACTCCATTTTGGACTGGGATACAAATGCTAGCTCGCCTTCCATGAAAAACACTCTGCTTTTGAGAAAAGAGCACTCTTCTACTCTACTGTGCTTCCTATGGGGTCCGAACAGTGAGCTTGCTCAGAACAAAAGAACTGTGCTTCCTACACACAAGGGCCATATCTAGTTCAACTCTGCTTAGGAAACTGAGAAGAACAGTAGCTCCTCTTCAGTCCAATACACTGTACTTTCGGGGAACAGACGCGAGTGCTATTTGCACGGTGTATGGCAATTGGAGCACAATAGTGACTCGTCTTACCAGAAAACAACTCTTGCTCGTAGGACAAAAAACTGCATGTGACTCAACTCCATTTAGGACTGGGAAACAAACGATAGCTCGCCTTACAAGAAACACACTCTGCTTTTGAGAACAGAGCACTCTTCTACTCTACTGTGTTTCCTATTGGGTCTGAACAGTGAGCTTGCTCAGAACAAAAGAACTGTGCTTCCTACACACACGGCCATAACTAGTTCAATTCTGCTTAGGAACCTGACAAGAACAGTAGATCCTCTTCAGTCCAATACACTGTACTTCCTGGGAACAGACACCAGTGCTATTTGTCCTGTGTATGGCAATGGCAGCGCAATAGTGACTCTTCTTACCATAAAACAACTCTTGCTCGTAGGACCAGAAACTGCATGTGATTCAACTCCATTTAGGACTGGGAAACAAAAGCTAGCTCACCTTACAAGAAACACACTCTGCTTTAGAGAAAAGAGCACTCTTCTACTCTACTGTGTTTCCTATAGGGACAGAACAGTGAGCTTGCTCAGAACAAAAGAACTGTGCTTCCTACACACGGGCCATATCTAGTTCAACTCTGCTTAGGAAACTGACAAGAACAGCAGCTCCTATTCAGTCCAATACACTGTACTTGCTGGGAAAAGACGCGAGTGCTATTTGCCTTTTGTAGAGCAATGGGAGCACAATAGTGACTTTCCTTACCAGAAAACAACTCTTGTTCCTAGGACCAGAAACTGCATGTGATTCAACTCCATTTAACTAGGAAACTAACGCTAGCTCGCCTTACAAAAACACACTCTGCTTTTGAGAAAAGAGCACGCTTCTACTCTACTGTTTTTCCTATAGGGCTAGAACAGTGAGCTTGCTCAGAACATAAGAACTGTGCTTCCTACACACACGGGCCATATCATGTTCAACTCTGCTTAGGAAACTGACAAGAACAGTAGCTCCTCTTCAGTCCGCTACACTGTACTTGCTGGGAACAGACGCGAGAGCTATTTGCACTGTGTATGGCAAGGGGAGCGCAATAGTGACTTTCCTTACCAGAAAACAACTCTTGCTCTTAGGACCAGAAACTGCATGTGATTCAACTCCATTTAGGACTGGGAAACAAACGCTACCTCGCCTTACAAGAAACACACTCTGCTTTAGAGAAAAGAGCATTCTTCTACTCTAATGTGTTTCCTATAGGGAAAGAACAGTGAGCTTGCTCAGAACAAAAGAACTGTGCTTCCTACACACGGGCCATATCTAGTTCAACTCTGCTTAGGAAACTGACAAGAACAGTAGCTCCTCTTCAGTCCGATACACTGTACTTGCTGGGAACAGACGCGAGTGCTATTTGCACTGTGTATGGCAAGGGGAGCGCAATAGTAACTTTCCTTACCAGAAAACAACTCTTGCTCTTAGGACCAGAAACTGCATGTGATTCAACTCCATTTAGGACTGGGAAACAAACGCTAGCTCGCCTTACCAGAAACACACTATGCTTTTGTGAAAAGAGCACTCTTCTACTCTACTGTGTTTCCTATAGGGTCCGAACAGTGAGCATGCTCAGAACAAAAGAACTGTGCTTCCTACACACACGGCCATATCTAGTTCAATTCTGCTTAGGAAACTGACAAGAACAGTAGCTCCTCTTCAGTCCAATACACTGTACTTGCTGGGAACAGACGCATGTGCGATTTGCACTGTGTATGGCAATGGGAGCACAATAGTGTCTTTCCTTACCAGAAAACAACTCTTGCACGTAGGACCAGAAACTGCATGTGATTCAACTCCATTTAGGACTGGGAAACAAACGCTAGCTCTCCTTACAAGAAACACACTCTGCTTTAGAGAAAAGAGCACTCTTCTACTCTACTGTGTTTCCTATGGGGTCCAAACAGTGAGCTTGCTCAGAACAAAAGAACTGTGCTTCCTACACACACGGACCATATCTAGTTCAACTCTGCTTAGGAAACTGACAAGAACAGTAGCTCCTATTCAGTCCAATACACTGTACTTGCTGGGAAAAGACACGAGTGCTATTTGCCTTGTGTAGGGCAATGGGAGCGCAATAGTGACTTTCCTTACCAGAAAACAACTCTTGTTCGTAGGACCAGAAACTGCATGTGATTCAACTCCATTTAACTAGGAAACAAACGCTAGCTCGCCTTCCAAGAAACACACTCTGCTTTTGAGAAAAGAGCACGCTTCTACTCTACTGTTTTTCCTATAGGGCCAGAACAGTGAGCTTGCTCAGAACATAAGAACTGTGCTTCCTACACACACGGGCCATATCATGTTCAACTCTGCTTAGGAAACTGACAAGAACAGTAGCTCCTCTTCAGTCCGATCCACTGTACTTGCTGGGAACAGACGCGAGAGCTATTTGCACTGTATATGGCAAGGGGAGCGCAATAGTGACTTTCCTTACTAGAAAACAACTCTTGCTCTTAGGACCAGAAACTGCATGTGATTCAACTCCATTTAGGACTGGGAAACAAACGCTAGCTTGCCTTACAAGAAACACACTCTGCTTTAGAGAAAAGAGCACTCTTCTACTCTACTGTGTTTCCTATAGGGCCAGAACAGTGAACTTGCTCAGAACAAAAGAACTGTGCTTCCTACACACGGGCCATATCTAGTTCAACTCTGCTTAGGAAACTGACAAGAACAGTAGCTCCTCTTCAGTCCGAAACACTGTACTTGCTGGGAACTGACGCGAGTGCTATTTGCACTGTGTATGGCAATGGGAGCGCAATAGTGACTTTCCTTACCAGAAAACAACTATTGCTCATAGAACCAGAAACTGCATGTGATTCAACTCCATTTAGGACTGGGATACAAACGCTAGCTCGCCTTACATGAAACACACTCTGCTTTTGAGAAAAGAGCACGCTTCTACTCTACTGTTTTTCCTATAGGGCCAGAACAGTGAGCTTGCTCAGAGTATAAGAACTGTGCTTCCTACACACACGGGCCATATCATGTTCAACTCTGCTTAGGAAACTGACAAGAACAGTAGCTCCTCTTCAGTCCGATACACTGTACTTGCTGGGAACAGACGCGAGAGCTATTTGCACTGTGTAGGGCAAGGGGAGCGCAATAGTGACTTTCCTTAGCAGAAAACAACTCTTGCTCTTAGGACCAGAAACTGCATGTGATTCAACTCCATTTAGGACTGGGAAACAAACGCTAGCTCGCCTTACAAGAAACACACTCTGCTTTAGAGAAAAGAGCACTCTTCTACTCTAATGTGTTTCCTATAGGGAAAGAACAGTGAGCTTGCTCAGAACAAAAGAACTGTGCTTCCTACACACGGGCCATATCTAGTTCAACTCTGCTTAGGAAACTGACAAGAACAGTAGCTCCTCTTCAGTCTGAAACACTGTACTTGCTGGGAACTGACGCGAGTGCTATTTGCACTGTGTATGGCAATGGGAGCGCAATAGTGACTTTCCTTACCAGAAAACAACTATTGGTCATAGAACCAGAAACTGCATGTGATTCAACTCCATTTAGGACTGGGATACAAACGCTAGCTCGCCTTACATGAAACAAACTCTGCTTTTGAGAAAAGAGCACGCTTCTACTCTACTGTTTTTCCTATAGGGCCAGAACAGTGAGCTTGCTCAGAATATAAGAACTGTGCTTCCTACACACACGGGCCATATCATGTTCAACTCTGCTTAGGAAACTGACAAGAACAGTAGCTCCTCTTCAGTCCGATACACTGTACTTGCTGGGAACAGACGCGAGAGCTATTTGCACTGTGTATGGCAAGGGGAGCGCAATAGTGACTTTCCTTAGCAGAAAACAACTCTTGCTCTTAGGACCAGAAACTGCATGTGATTCAACTCCATTTAGGACTGGGAAACAAACGCTAGCTCGCCTTACAAGAAACACACTCTGCTTTAGAGAAAAGAGCACTCTTCTACTCTAATGTGTTTCCTATAGGGAAAGAACAGTGAGCTTGCTCAGAACAAAAGAACTGTGCTTCCTACACACGGGCCATATCTAGTTCAACTCTGCTTAGGAAACTGACAAGAACAGTAGCTCCTCTTCAGTCCGATACACTGTACTTGTTGGGAACAGACGCGAGTGCTATTTGCACTGTGTATGGCAAGGGGAGCACAATAGTGACTTTCCTTACCAGAAAACAACTCTTGCTCTTAGGACCAGAAACTGCATGTGATTCAACTCCATTTAGGACTGGGAAACAAACGCTAGCTCGCCTTACCAGAAACACACTCTGCTTTAGAGAAAAGAGCTCTCTTCTACTCTACTGTTTTTCCTATAGGGCCAGAACAGTGAGCTTGCTCAGAACATAAGAACTGTGCTTCCTACACACACGGGCCATATCATGTTCAACTCTGCTTAGGAAACTGACAAGAACAGTAGCTCCTCTTCAGTCCGATACACTGTACTTGCTGGGAACAGACGCGAGAGCTATTTGCACTGTGTATGGCAAGGGGAGCGCAATAGTGACTTTCCTTACCAGAAAACAACTCTTGCTCTTAGGACCAGAAACTGCATGTGATTCAACTCCATTTAGGACTGGGAAACAAACGCTAGCTCGCCTTACAAGAAACACACTCTGCTTTAGAGAAAAGAGCACTCTTCCACTCTACTGTGTTTCCTACAGGGCCAGAACAGTGAGCTTGCTCAGAACAAAAGAACTGTGCTTCCTACACACGGGCCATATCTAGTTCAACTCTGCTTAGGAAACTGACAAGAACAGTAGCTCCTCTTCAGTCCGATACACTGTACTTGCTGGGAACAGACGCGAGTGCTATTTGCACTGTGTATGGCAAGGGGAGCGCAATAGTGACTTTCCTTACCAGAAAACAACTCTTGCTCTTAGGACCAGAAACTGCATGTGATTCAACTCCATTTAGGACTGGGAAACAAACGCTAGCTCGCCTTACCAGAAACACACTATGCTTTTGAGAAAAGAGCACTCTTCTACTCTACTGTGTTTTCTATAGGGTCCGAACAGTGAGCATGCTCAGAACAAAAGAACTGTGCTTCCTACACGCACGGGACATATCTAGTTCAATTCTGCTTAGGAAACTGACAAGAACAGTAGCTCCTCTTCAGTCCAATACACTGTACTTGCTGGGAACAGACGCATGTGCGATTAGCACTGTGTATGGCAATGGGAGCACAATAGTGACTTTCCTTACCAGAAAAAAAAACTCTTGCTCGTAGGACCAGAAACTGCATGTGATTCAACTCCATTTAGGACTGGGAAACAAACGCAAGCTCTCCTTACAAGAAACACACTCTGCTTTAGAGAAAAGAGCACTCTTCTACTCTACTGTGTTTCCTATGGGGTAAAAACAGTGAGCTTGCTCAGAACAAAAGAACTGTGCTTCCTACACACACGGACCATATCTAGTTCAACTCTGCTTAGGAAACTGACAAGAACAGTAGCTCCTATTCAGTCCAATACACTGTACTTGCTGGGAAAAGACGCGAGTGCTATTTGCCTTGTGTAGAGCAATGGGAGCGCAATAGTGACTTTCCTTACCAGAAAACAACTCTTGTTCGTAGGACCAGAAACTGCATGTGATTCAACTCCATTTAACTAGGAAACAAACGCTAGCTCGCCTTACAAAAACACACTCTGCTTTTGAGAAAAGAGCACGCTTCTACTCTACTGTTTTTCCTATAGGGCCAGAACAGTGAGCTTGCTCAGAACATAAGAACTGTGCTTCCTACACACACGGGCCATATCATGTTCAACTCTGCTTAGGAAACTGACAAGAACAGTAGCTCCTCTTCAGTCCGATACACTGTACTTGCTGGGAACAGACGCATGTGCGATTAGCACTGTATATGGCAAGGGGAGCGCAATAGTGACTTTCCTTACTAGAAAACAACTCTTGCTCTTAGGACCAGAAACTGCATGTGATTCAACTCCATTTAGGACTGGGAAACAAACGCTAGCTTGCCTTACAAGAAACACACTCTGCTTTAGAGAAAAGAGCACTCTTCTACTCTACTGTGTTTCCTATAGGGCCAGAACAGTGAACTTGCTCAGAACAAAAGAACTGTGCTTCCTACACACGGGCCATATCTAGTTCAACTCTGCTTAGGAAACTGACAAGAACAGTAGCTCCTCTTCAGTCCGAAACACTGTACTTGCTGGGAACTGACGCGAGTGCTATTTGCACTGTGTATGGCAATGGGAGCGCAATAGTGACTTTCCTTACCAGAAAACAACTATTGCTCATAGAACCAGAAACTGCATGTGATTCAACTCCATTTAGGACTGGGATACAAACGCTAGCTCGCCTTACATGAAACACACTCTGCTTTTGAGAAAAGAGCACGCTTCTACTCTACTGTTTTTCCTATAGGGCCAGAACAGTGAGCTTGCTCAGAACATAAGAACTGTGCTTCCTACACACACGGGCCATATCATGTTCAACTCTGCTTAGGAAACTGACAAGAACAGTAGCTCCTCTTCAGTCCGATACACTGTACTTGCTGGGAACAGACGCGAGAGCTATTTGCACTGTGTATGGCAAGGGGAGCGCAATAGTGACTTTCCTTAGCAGAAAACAACTCTTGCTCTTAGGACCAGAAACTGCATGTGATTCAACTCCATTTAGGACTGGGAAACAAACGCTAGCTCGCCTTAGAGAAAAACACTCTGCTTTAGAAAAAAGAGCACTCTTCTACTCTACTGTGTTTCCTATATGGCCAGAACAGTGAGCTTGGTCAGAACAAAAGAACTGTGCTTCCTACACACGGGCCATAACTAGTTCAACTCTGCTTAGGAAACTGACAAGAACAGTAGCTCCTCTTCAGTCCGAAACACTGTACTTGCTGGGAACAGACGCGAGTGCTATTTGCACTGTGTATGGCAATGGGAGCGCAATAGTGACTTTCCTTACCAGAAAACAACTCTTGTTCATAGGACCAGAAACTGCATGTGATTCAACTCCATTTTGGACTGGGATACAAATGCTAGCTCGCCTTCCATGAAAAACACTCTGCTTTTGAGAAAAGAGCACTCTTCTACTCTACTTTGCTTCCTATGGGGTCCGAACAGTGAGCTTGCTCAGAACAAAAGAACTGTGCTTCCTACACACACGGGCCATATCTAGTTCAACTCTGCTTAGGAAACTGAGAAGAACAGTAGCTCCTCTTCAGTCCAATACACTGTACTTTCGGGGAACAGACGCGAGTGCTATTTGCACGGTGTATGGCAATTGGAGCACAATAGTGACTCGTCTTACCAGAAAACAACTCTTGCTCGTAGGACAAAAAACTGCATGTGACTCAACTCCATTTAGGACTGGGAAACAAACGATAGCTCGCCTTACAAGAAACATACTCTGCTTTTGAGAACAGAGCACTCTTCTACTCTACTGTGTTTCCTATTGGGTCTGAACAGTGAGCTTGCTCAGAACAAAAGAACTGTGCTTCCTACACACACGGCCATAACTAGTTCAATTCTGCTTAGGAACCTGACAAGAACAGTAGATCCTCTTCAGTCCAATACACTGTACTTCCTGGGAACAGACACCAGTGCTATTTGTCCTGTGTATGGCAATGGCAGCGAAATAGTGACTCTTCTTACCATAAAACAACTCTTGCTCGTAGGACCAGAAACTGCATGTGATTCAACTCCATTTAGGACTGGGAAACAAAAGCTAGCTCACCTTACAAGAAACACACTCTGCTTTAGAGAAAAGAGCACTCTTCTACTCTACTGTGTTTCCTATAGGGACAGAACAGTGAGCTTGCTCAGAACAAAAGAACTGTGCTTCCTACACACGGACCATATCTAGTTCAACTCTGCTTAGGAAACTGACAAGAACAGTAGCTCCTATTCAGTCCAATACACTGTACTTGCTGGGAAAAGACGCGAGTGCTATTTGCCTTTTGTAGAGCAATGGGAGCGCAATAGTGACTTTCCTTACCAGAAAACAACTCTTGTTCCTAGGACCAGAAACTGCATGTGATTCAACTCCATTTAACTAGGAAACTAACGCTAGCTCGCCTTACAAAAACACACTCTGCTTTTGAGAAAAGAGCACGCTTCTACTCTACTGTTTTTCCTATAGGGCCAGAACAGTGAGCTTGCTCAGAACATAAGAACTGTGCTTCCTACACACACGGGCCATATCATGTTCAACTCTGCTTAGGAAACTGACAAGAACAGTAGCTCCTCTTCAGTCTGATACACTGTACTTGCTGGGAACAGACGCGAGAGCTATTTGCACTGTGTATGGCAAGGGGAGCGCAATAGTGACTTTCCTTACCAGAAAACAACTCTTGCTCTTAGGACCAGAAACTGCATGTGATTCAACTCCATTTAGGACTGGGAAACAAACGCTACCTCGCCTTACAAGAAACACACTCTGCTTTAGAGAAAAGAGCATTCTTCTACTCTAATGTGTTTCCTATAGGGAAAGAACAGTGAGCTTGCTCAGAACAAAAGAACTGTGCTTCCTACACACGGGCCATATCTAGTTCAACTCTGCTTAGGAAACTGACAAGAACAGTAGCTCCTCTTCAGTCCGATACACTGTACTTGCTGGGAACAGACGCGAGTGCTATTTGCACTGTGTATGGCAAGGGGAGCGCAATAGTAACTTTCCTTACCAGAAAACAACTCTTGCTCTTAGGACCAGAAACTGCATGTGATTCAACTCCATTTAGGACTGGGAAACAAACGCTAGCTCGCCTTACCAGAAACACACTATGCTTTTGTGAAAAGAGCACTCTTCTACTCTACTGTGTTTCCTATAGGGTCCGAACAGTGAGCATGCTCAGAACAAAAGAACTGTGCTTCCTACACACACGGCCATATCTAGTTCAATTCTGCTTAGGAAACTGACAAGAACAGTAGCTCCTCTTCAGTCCAATACACTGTACTTGCTGGGAACAGACGCATGTGCGATTTGCACTGTGTATGGCAATGGGAGCACAATAGTGACTTTCCTTACCAGAAAACAACTCTTGCTCGTAGGACCAGAAACTGCATGTGATTCAACTCCATTTAGGACTGGGAAACAAACGCTAGCTCTCCTTACAAGAAACACACTCTGCTTTAGAGAAAAGAGCACTCTTCTACTCTACTGTGTTTCCTATGGGGTCCAAACAGTGAGCTTGCTCAGAACAAAAGAACTGTGCTTCCTACACACACGGACCATATCTAGTTCAACTCTGCTTAGGAAACTGACAAGAACAGTAGCTCCTATTCAGTCCAATACACTGTACTTGCTGGGAAAAGACACGAGTGCTATTTGCCTTGTGTGGGGCAATGGGAGCGCAATAGTGACTTTCCTTACCAGAAAACAACTCTTGTTCGTAGGACCAGAAACTGCATGTGATTCAACTCCATTTAACTAGGAAACAAACGCTAGCTCGCCTTCCAAGAAACACACTCTGCTTTTGAGAAAAGAGCACGCTTCTACTCTACTGTTTTTCCTATAGGGCCAGAACAGTGAGCTTGCTCAGAACATAAGAACTGTGCTTCCTACACACACGGGCCATATCATGTTCAACTCTGCTTAGGAAACTGACAAGAACAGTAGCTCCTCTTCAGTCCGATCCACTGTACTTGCTGGGAACAGACGCGAGAGCTATTTGCACTGTATATGGCAAGGGGAGCGCAATAGTGACTTTCCTTACTAGAAAACAACTCTTGCTCTTAGGACCAGAAACTGCATGTGATTCAACTCCATTTAGGACTGGGAAACAAACGCTAGCTTGCCTTACAAGAAACACACTCTGCTTTAGAGAAAAGAGCACTCTTCTACTCTACTGTGTTTCCTATAGGGCCAGAACAGTGAACTTGCTCAGAACAAAAGAACTGTGCTTCCTACACACGGGCCATATCTAGTTCAACTCTGCTTAGGAAACTGACAAGAACAGTAGCTCCTCTTCAGTCCGAAACACTGTACTTGCTGGGAACTGACGCGAGTTCTATTTGTACTGTGTATGGCAATGGGAGCGCAATAGTGACTTTCCTTACCAGAAAACAACTATTGCTCATAGAACCAGAAACTGCATGTGATTCAACTCCATTTAGGACTGGGATACAAACGCTAGCTCGCCTTACATGAAACACACTCTGCTTTTGAGAAAAGAGCACGCTTCTACTCTACTGTTTTTCCTATAGGGCCAGAACAGTGAGCTTGCTCAGAACATAAGAACTGTGCTTCCTACACACACGGGCCATATCATGTTCAACTCTGCTTAGGAAACTGACAAGAACAGTAGCTCCTCTTCAGTCCGATACACTGTACTTGCTGGGAACAGACGCGAGAGCTATTTGCACTGTGTATGGCAAGGGGAGCGCAATAGTGACTTTCCTTAGCAGAAAACAACTCTTGCTCTTAGGACCAGAAACTGCATGTGATTCAACTCCATTTAGGACTGGGAAACAAACGCTACCTCGCCTTACAAGAAACACACTCTGCTTTAGAGAAAAGAGCACTCTTCTACTCTAATGTGTTTCCTATAGGGAAAGAACAGTGAGCTTGCTCAGAACAAAAGAACTGTGCTTCCTACACACGGGCCATATCTAGTTCAACTCTGCTTAGGAAACTGACAAGAACAGTAGCTCCTCTTCAGTCCGATACACTGTACTTGCTGGGAACAGACGCGAGTGCTATTTGCACTGTGTATGGCAAGGGGAGCGCAATAGTGACTTTCCTTACCAGAAAAGAACTCTTGCTCTTAGGACCAGAAACTGCATGTGATTCAACTCCATTTAGGACTGGGAAACAAACGCTAGCTCACCTTACCAGAAACACACTCTGCTTTAGAGAAAAGAGCACTCTTCTACTCTACTGTGTTTCCTATATGGAAAGAACAGTGAGCTTGCTCAGAACAAAAGAACTGTGCTTCCTACACACGGGCCATATCTAGTTCAACTCTGCTTAGGAAACCGACAAGAACAGTAGCTCCTCTTCAGTCCGATACACTGTACTTGCTGGGAACAGATGCGAGTGCTATTTGCACTGTGTATGGCAAGGGGAGCGCAATAGTGACTCTTCTTACCATAAAACAACTCTTGCACGTAGGACTAGAAACTGCATGTGATTCAACTCCATTTAGGACTGGGAAACAAACGCTAGCTCGCCTTAGAGAAAAACACTCTGCTTTAGAAAAAAGAGCACTCTTCTACTCTACTGTGTTTCCTATATGGCCAGAACAGTGAGCTTGGTCAGAACAAAAGAACTGTGCTTCCTACACACGGGCCATAACTAGTTCAACTCTGCTTAGGAAACTGACAAGAACAGTAGCTCCTCTTCAGTCCGAAACACTGTACTTGCTGGGAACAGACGCGAGTGCTATTTGCACTGTGTATGGCAATGGGAGCGCAATAGTGACTTTCCTTACCAGAAAACAACTCTTGTTCATAGGACCAGAAACTGCATGTGATTCAACTCCATTTTGGACTGGGATACAAATGCTAGCTCGCCTTCCATGAAAAACACTCTGCTTTTGAGAAAAGAGCACTCTTCTACTCTACTGTGCTTCCTATGGGGTCCGAACAGTGAGCTTGCTCAGAACAAAAGAACTGTGCTTCCTACACACACGGGCCATATCTAGTTCAACTCTGCTTAGGAAACTGAGAAGAACAGTAGCTCCTCTTCAGTCCAATACACTGTACTTTCGGGGAACAGACGCGAGTGCTATTTGCACGGTGTATGGCAATTGGAGCACAATAGTGACTCGTCTTACCAGAAAACAACTCTTGCTCGTAGGACAAAAAACTGCATGTGACTCAACTCCATTTAGGACTGGGAAACAAACGATAGCTCGCCTTACAAGAAACATACTCTGCTTTTGAGAACAGAGCACTCTTCTACTCTACTGTGTTTCCTATTGGGTCTGAACAGTGAGCTTGCTCAGAACAAAAGAACTGTGCTTCCTACACACACGGCCATAACTAGTTCAATTCTGCTTAGGAACCTGACAAGAACAGTAGATCCTCTTCAGTCCAATACACTGTACTTCCTGGGAACAGACACCAGTGCTATTTGTCCTGTGTATGGCAATGGCAGCGAAATAGTGACTCTTCTTACCATAAAACAACTCTTGCTCGTAGGACCAGAAACTGCATGTGATTCAACTCCATTTACGACTGGGAAACAAAAGCTAGCTCACCTTACAAGAAACACACTCTGCTTTAGAGAAAAGAGCACTCTTCTACTCTACTGTGTTTCCTATAGGGACAGAACAGTGAGCTTGCTCAGAACAAAAGAACTGTGCTTCCTACACACGGACCATATCTAGTTCAACTCTGCTTAGGAAACTGACAAGAACAGTAGCTCCTATTCAGTCCAATACACTGTACTTGCTGGGAAAAGACGCGAGTGCTATTTGCCTTGTGTAGAGCAATGGGAGCGCAATAGTGACTTTCCTTACCAGAAAACAACTCTTGTTCCTAGGACCAGAAACTGCATGTGATTCAACTCCATTTAACTAGGAAACTAACGCTAGCTCGCCTTACAAAAACACACTCTGCTTTTGAGAAAAGAGCACGCTTCTACTCTACTGTTTTTCCTATAGGGCCAGAACAGTGAGCTTGCTCAGAACATAAGAACTGTGCTTCCTACACACACGGGCCATATCATGTTCAACTCTGCTTAGGAAACTGACAAGAACAGTAGCTCCTCTTCAGTCTGATACACTGTACTTGCTGGGAACAGACGCGAGAGCTATTTGCACTGTGTATGGCAAGGGGAGCGCAATAGTGACTTTCCTTACCAGAAAACAACTCTTGCTCTTAGGACCAGAAACTGCATGTGATTCAACTCCATTTAGGACTGGGAAACAAACGCTACCTCGCCTTACAAGAAACACACTCTGCTTTAGAGAAAAGAGCATTCTTCTACTCTAATGTGTTTCCTATAGGGAAAGAACAGTGAGCTTGCTCAGAACAAAAGAACTGTGCTTCCTACACACGGGCCATATCTAGTTCAACTCTGCTTAGGAAACTGACAAGAACAGTAGCTCCTCTTCAGTACGATACACTGTACTTGCTGGGAACAGACGCGAGTGCTATTTGCACTGTGTATGGCAAGGGGAGCGCAATAGTAACTTTCCTTACCAGAAAACAACTCTTGCTCTTAGGACCAGAAATTGCATGTGATTCAACTCCATTTAGGACTGGGAAACAAACGCTAGCTCGCCTTACCAGAAACACACTATGCTTTTGTGAAAAGAGCACTCTTCTACTCTACTGTGTTTCCTATAGGGTCCGAACAGTGAGCATGCTCAGAACAAAAGAACTGTGCTTCCTACACACACGGCCATATCTAGTTCAATTCTGCTTAGGAAACTGACAAGAACAGTAGCTCCTCTTCAGTCCAATACACTGTACTTGCTGGGAACAGACGCATGTGCGATTTGCACTGTGTATGGCAATGGGAGCACAATAGTGACTTTCCTTACCAGAAAACAACTCTTGCTCATAGGACCAGAAACTGCATGTGATTCAACTCCATTTAGGACTGGGAAACAAACGCTAGCTCTCCTTACAAGAAACACACTCTGCTTTAGAGAAAAGAGCACTCTTCTACTCTACTGTGTTTCCTATGGGGTCCAAACAGTGAGCTTGCTCAGAACAAAAGAACTGTGCTTCCTACACACACGGACCATATCTAGTTCAACTCTGCTTAGGAAACTGACAAGAACAGTAGCTCCTATTCAGTCCAATACACTGTACTTGCTGGGAAAAGACACGAGTGCTATTTGCCTTGTGTGGGGCAATGGGAGCCCAATAGTGACTTTCCTTACCAGAAATCAACTCTTGTTCGTAGGACCAGAAACTGCATGTGATTCAACTCCATTTAACTAGGAAACAAACGCTAGCTCGCCTTCCAAGAAACACACTCTGCTTTTGAGAAAAGAGCACGCTTCTACTCTACTGTTTTTCCTATAGGGCCAGAACAGTGAGCTTGCTCAGAACATAAGAACTGTGCTTCCTACACACACGGGCCATATCATGTTCAACTCTGCTTAGGAAACTGACAAGAACAGTAGCTCCTCTTCAGTCCGATCCACTGTACTTGCTGGGAACAGACGCGAGAGCTATTTGCACTGTATATGGCAAGGGGAGCGCAATAGTGACTTTCCTTACTAGAAAACAACTCTTGCTCTTAGGACCAGAAACTGCATGTGATTCAACTCCATTTAGGACTGGGAAACAAACGCTAGCTTGCCTTACAAGAAACACACTCTGCTTTAGAGAAAAGAGCACTCTTCTACTCTACTGTGTTTCCTATAGGGCCAGAACAGTGAACTTGCTCAGAACAAAAGAACTGTGCTTCCTACACACGGGCCATATCTAGTTCAACTCTGCTTAGGAAACTGACAAGAACAGTAGCTCCTCTTCAGTCCGAAACACTGTACTTGCTGGGAACTGACGCGAGTGCTATTTGCACTGTGTATGGCAATGGGAGCGCAATAGTGACTTTCCTTACCAGAAAACAACTATTGCTCATAGAACCAGAAACTGCATGTGATTCAACTCCATTTAGGACTGGGATACAAACGCTAGCTCGCCTTACATGAAACACACTCTGCTTTTGAGAAAAAAGCACGCTTCTACTCTACTGTTTTTCCTATAGGGCCAGAACAGTGAGCTTGCTCAGAATATAAGAACTGTGCTTCCTACACACACGGGCCATATCATGTTCAACTCTGCTTAGGAAACTGACAAGAACAGTAGCTCCTCTTCAGTCCGATACACTGTACTTGCTGGGAACAGACGCGAGAGCTATTTGCACTGTGTATGGCAAGGGGAGCGCAATAGTGACTTTCCTTAGCAGAAAACAACTCTTGCTCTTAGGACCAGAAACTGCATGTGATTCAACTCCATTTAGGACTGGGAAACAAACGCTAGCTCGCCTTACAAGAAACACACTCTGCTTTAGAGAAAAGAGCACTCTTCTACTCTAATGTGTTTCCTATAGGGAAAGAACAGTGAGCTTGCTCAGAACAAAAGAACTGTGCTTCCTACACACCGGCCATATCTAGTTCAACTCTGCTTAGGAAACTGACAAGAACAGTAGCTCCTCTTCAGTCCGAAACACTGTACTTGCTGGGAACTGACGCGAGTGCTATTTGCACTGTGTATGGCAATGGGAGCGCAATAGTGACTTTCCTTACCAGAAAACAACTATTGCTCATAGAACCAGAAACTGCATGTGATTCAACTCCATTTAGGACTGGGATACAAACGCTAGCTCGCCTTACATGAAACAAACTCTGCTTTTGAGAAAAGAGCACGCTTCTACTCTACTGTTTTTCCTATAGGGCCAGAACAGTGAGCTTGCTCAGAATATAAGAACTGTGCTTCCTACACACACGGGCCATATCATGTTCAACTCTGCTTAGGAAACTGACAAGAACAGTAGCTCCTCTTCAGTCCGATACACTGTACTTGCTGGGAACAGACGCGAGAGCTATTTGCACTGTGTATGGCAAGGGGAGCGCAATAGTGACTTTCCTTAGCAGAAAACAACTCTTGCTCTTAGGACCAGAAACTGCATGTGATTCAACTCCATTTAGGACTGGGAAACAAACGCTAGCTCGCCTTACAAGAAACACACTCTGCTTTAGAGAAAAGAGCACTCTTCTACTCTAATGTGTTTCCTATAGGGAAAGAACAGTGAGCTTGCTCAGAACAAAAGAACTGTGCTTCCTACACACGGGCCATATCTAGTTCAACTCTGCTTAGGAAACTGACAAGGACAGTAGCTCCTCTTCAGTCCGATACACTGTACTTGTTGGGAACAGACGCGAGTGCTATTTGCACTGTGTATGGCAAGGGGAGCGCAATAGTGACTTTCCTTACCAGAAAACAACTCTTGCTCTTAGGACCAGAAACTGCATGTGATTCAACTCCATTTAGGAATGGGAAACAAACGCTAGCTCGCCTTACCAGAAACACACTCTTCTTTAGAGAAAAGAGCTCTCTTCTACTCTACTGTTTTTCCTATAGGGCCAGAACAGTGAGCTTGCTCAGAACATAAGAACTGTGCTTCCTACACACACGGGCCATATCATGTTCAACTCTGCTTAAGAAACTGACAAGAACAGTAGCTCCTCTTCAGTCCGATACACTGTACTTGCTGGGAACAGACGCGAGAGCTATTTGCACTGTGTATGGCAAGGGGAGCGCAATAGTGACTTTCCTTACCAGAAAACAACTCTTGCTCTTAAGACCAGAAACTGCATGTGATTCAACTCCATTTAGGACTGGGAAACAAACGCTACCTCGCCTTACAAGAAACACACTCTGCTTTAGAGAAAAGAGCACTCTTCTACTCTAATGTGTTTCCTATAGGGAAAGAACAGTGAGCTTGCTCAGAACAAAAGAACTGTGCTTCCTACACACGGGCCATATCTAGTTCAACTCTGCTTAGGAAACTGACAAGAACAGTAGCTCCTCTTCAGTCCGATACACTGTACTTGCTGGGAACAGACGCGAGTGCTATTTGCACTGTGTATGGCAAGGGGAGCGCAATAGTGACTTTCCTTACCAGAAAACAACTCTTGCTCTTAGGACCAGAAACTGCATGTGATTCAACTCCATTTAGGACTGGGAAACAAACGCTAGCTCACCTTACCAGAAACACACTCTGCTTTAGAGAAAAGAGCACTCTTCTACTCTACTGTGTTTCCTATAGGGAAAGAACAGTGAGCTTGCTCAGAACAAAAGAACTGTGCTTCCTACACACGGGCCATATCTAGTTCAACTCTGCTTAGGAAACTGACAAGAACAGTAGCTCCTCTTCAGTCCGATACACTGTACTTGCTGGGAACAGATGCGAGTGCTATTTGCACTGTGTATGGCAAGGGGAGCGCAATAGTGACTCTTCTTACCATAAAACAACTCTTGCACGTAGGACTAGAAACTGCATGTGATTCAACTCCATTTAGGACTGGGAAACAAACGCTAGCTCGCCTTAGAGAAAAACACTCTGCTTTAGAAAAAAGAGCACTCTTCTACTCTACTGTGTTTCCTATATGGCCAGAACAGTGAGCTTGGTCAGAACAAAAGAACTGTGCTTCCTACACACGGGCCATAACTAGTTCAACTCTGCTTAGGAAACTGACAAGAACAGTAGCTCCTCTTCAGTCCGAAACACTGTACTTGCTGGGAACAGACGCGAGTGCTATTTGCACTGTGTATGGCAATGGGAGCGCAATAGTGACTTTCCTTACCAGAAAACAACTCTTGTTCATAGGACCAGAAACTGCATGTGATTCAACTCCATTTTGGACTGGGATACAAATGCTAGCTCGCCTTCCATGAAAAACACTCTGCTTTTGAGAAAAGACCACTCTTCTACTCTACTGTGCTTCCTATGGGGTCCGAACAGTGAGCTTGCTCAGAACAAAAGAACTGTGCTTCCTACACACACGGGCCATATCTAGTTCAACTCTGCTTAGGAAACTGAGAAGAACAGTAGCTCCTCTTCAGTCCAATACACTGTACTTTCGGGGAACAGACGCGAGTGCTATTTGCACGGTGTATGGCAATTGGAGCACAATAGTGACTCGTCTTACCAGAAAACAACTCTTGCTCGTAGGACAAAAAACTGCATGTGACTCAACTCCATTTAGGACTGGGAAACAAACGATAGCTCGCCTTACAAGAAACACACTCTGCTTTTGAGAACAGAGCACTCTTCTACTCTACTGTGTTTCCTATTGGGTCTGAACAGTGAGCTTGCTCAGAACAAAAGAACTGTGCTTCCTACACACACGGCCATAACTAGTTCAATTCTGCTTAGGAACCTGACAAGAACAGTAGATCCTCTTCAGTCCAATACACTGTACTTCCTGGGAACAGACACCAGTGCTATTTGTCCTGTGTATGGCAATGGCAGCGCAATAGTGACTCTTCTTACCATAAAACAACTCTTGCTCGCAGGACCAGAAACTGCATGTGATTCAACTCCATTTAGGACTGGGAAACAAAAGCTAGCTCACCTTACAAGAAACACACTCTGCTTTAGAGAAAAGAGCACTCTTCTACTCTACTGTGTTTCCTATAGGGACAGAACAGTGAGCTTGCTCAGAACAAAAGAACTGTGCTTCCTACACACGGGCCATATCTAGTTCAACTCTGCTTAGGAAACTGACAAGAACAGTAGCTCCTATTCAGTCCAATACACTGTACTTGCTGGGAAAAGACGCCAGTGCTATTTGCCTTTTGTAGAGCAATGGGAGCGCAATAGTGACTTTCCTTACCAGAAAACAACTCTTGTTCCTAGGACCAGAAACTGCATGTGATTCAACTCCATTTAACTAGGAAACTAACGCTAGCTCGCCTTACAAAAACACACTCTGCTTTTGAGAAAAGAGCACGCTTCTACTCTACTGTTTTTCCTATAGGGCCAGAACAGTGAGCTTGCTCAGAACATAAGAACTGTGCTTCCTACACACACGGGCCATATCATGTTCAACTCTGCTTAGGAAACTGACAAGAACAGTAGCTCCTCTTCAGTCCGATCCACTGTACTTGCTGGGAACTGACGCGAGAGCTATTTGCACTGTGTATGGCAAGGGGAGCGCAATAGTGACTTTCCTTACCAGAAAACAACTCTTGCTCTTAGGACCAGAAACTGCATGTGATTCAACTCCATTTAGGACTGGGAAACAAACGCTACCTCGCCTTACAAGAAACACACTCTGCTTTAGAGAAAAGAGCATTCTTCTACTCTAATGTGTTTCCTATAGGGAAAGAACAGTGAGCTTGCTCAGAACAAAAGAACTGTGCTTCCTACACACGGGCCATATCTAGTTCAACTCTGCTTAGGAAACTGACAAGAACAGTAGCTCCTCTTCAGTCCGATACACTGTACTTGCTGGGAACAGACGCGAGTGCTATTTGCACTGTGTATGGCAAGGGGAGCGCAATAGTAACTTTCCTTACCAGAAAACAACTCTTGCTCTTAGGACCAGAAACTGCATGTGATTCAACTCCATTTAGGACTGGGAAACAAACGCTAGCTCTCCTTACAAGAAACACACTCTTCTTTAGAGAAAAGAGCACTCTTCTACTCTACTGTGTTTCCTATGGGGTCCAAACAGTGAGCTTGCTCAGAACAAAAGAACTGTGCTTCCTACACACACGGACCATATCTAGTTCAACTCTGCTTAGGAAACTGACAAGAACAGTAGCTCCTATTCAGTCCAATACACTGTACTTGCTGGGAAAAGACACGAGTGCTATTTGCCTTGTGTAGGGCAATGGGAGCGCAATAGTGACTTTCCTTACCAGAAAACAACTCTTGTTCGTAGGACCAGAAACTGCATGTGATTCAACTCCATTTAACTAGGAAACAAACGCTAGCTCGCCTTCCAAGAAACACACTCTGCTTTTGAGAAAAGAGCACGCTTCTACTCTACTGTTTTTCCTATAGGGCCAGAACAGTGAGCTTGCTCAGAACATAAGAACTGTGCTTCCTACACACACGGGCCATATCATGTTCAACTCTGCTTAGGAAACTGACAAGAACAGTAGCTCCTCTTCAGTCCGATCCACTGTACTTGCTGGGAACAGACGCGAGAGCTATTTGCACTGTATATGGCAAGGGGAGCGCAATAGTGACTTTCCTTACTAGAAAACAACTCTTGCTCTTAGGACCAGAAACTGCATGTGATTCAACTCCATTTAGGACTGGGAAACAAACGCTAGCTTGCCTTACAAGAAACACACTCTGCTTTAGAGAAAAGAGCACTCTTCTACTCTACTGTGTTTCCTATAGGGCCAGAACAGTGAACTTGCTCAGAACAAAAGAACTGTGCTTCCTACACACGGGCCATATCTAGTTCAACTCTGCTTAGGAAACTGACAAGAACAGTAGCTCCTCTTCAGTCCGAAACACTGTACTTGCTGGGAACTGACGCGAGTGCTATTTGCACTGTGTATGGCAATGGGAGCGCAATAGTGACTTTCCTTACCAGAAAACAACTATTGCTCATAGAACCAGAAACTGCATGTGATTCAACTCCATTTAGGACTGGGATACAAACGCTAGCTCGCCTTACATGAAACACACTCTGCTTTTGAGAAAAGAGCACGCTTCTACTCTACTGTTTTTCCTATAGAGCCAGAACAGTGAGCTTGCTCAGAATATAAGAACTGTGCTTCCTACACACACGGGCCATATCATGTTCAACTCTGCTTAGGAAACTGACAAGAACAGTAGCTCCTCTTCAGTCCGATACACTGTACTTGCTGGGAACAGACGCGAGAGCTATTTGCACTGTGTATGGCAAGGGGAGCGCAATAGTGACTTTCCTTAGCAGAAAACAACTCTTGCTCTTAGGACCAGAAACTGCATGTGATTCAACTCCATTTAGGACTGGGAAACAAACGCTAGCTCGCCTTACAAGAAACACACTCTGCTTTAGAGAAAAGAGCACTCTTCTACTCTAATGTTTTTCCTATAGGGAAAGAACAGTGAGCTTGCTCAGAACAAAAGAACTGTGCTTCCTACACACGGGCCATATCTAGTTCAACTCTGCTTAGGAAACTGACAAGAACAGTAGCTCCTCTTCAGTCCGATACACTGTATTTGTTGGGAACAGACGCGAGTGCTATTTGCACTGTGTATGGAAAGGGGAGCGCAATAGTGACTTTCCTTACCAGAAAACAACTCTTGCTCTTAGGACCAGAAACTGCATGTGATTCAACTCCATTTAGGACTGGGAAACAAACGATAGCTCGCCTTACCAGAAACACACTCTGCTTTAGAGAAAAGAGCACTCTTCTACTCTACTGTTTTTCCTATAGGGCCAGAACAGTGAGCTTGCTCAGAACATAAGAACTGTGCTTCCTACACACACGGGCCATATCATGTTCAACTCTGCTTAGGAAACTGACAAGAACAGTAGCTCCTCTTCAGTCCGATACACTGTACTTGCTGGGAACAGATGCGAGTGCTTTTTGCACTGTGTATGGCAAGGGGAGCACAATAGTGACTCTTCTTACCATAAAACAACTCTTGCACGTAGGACCAGAAACTGCATGTGATTCAACTCCATTTAGGACTGGGAAACAAAAGCTAGCTCACCTTACAAGAAACACACTCTGCTTTAGAGAAAAGAGCACTCTTCTACTCTACTGTGTTTCCTATAGGGACAGAACAGTGAGCTTGCTCAGAACAAAAGAACTGTGCTTCCTACACACGGACCATATCTAGTTCAACTCTGCTTAGGAAACTGACAAGAACAGTAGCTCCTATTCAGTCCAATACACTGTACTTGCTGGGAAAAGACGCGAGTGCTATTTGCCTTTTGTAGAGCAATGGGAGCGCAATAGTGACTTTCCTTACCAGAAAACAACTCTTGTTCCTAGGACCAGAAACTGCATGTGATTCAACTCCATTTAACTAGGAAACTAACGCTAGCTCGCCTTACAAAAACACACTCTGCTTTTGAGAAAAGAGCACGCTTCTACTCTACTGTTTTTCCTATAGGGCCAGAACAGTGAGCTTGCTCAGAACATAAGAACTGTGCTTCCTACACACACGGGCCATATCATGTTCAACTCTGCTTAGGAAAACTGACAAGAACAGTAGCTCCTCTTCAGTCCGATACACTGTACTTGCTGGGAACAGACGCGAGAGCTATTTGCACTGTGTATGGCAAGGGGAGCGCAATAGTGACTTTCCTTACCAGAAAACAACTCTTGCTCTTAGGACCAGAAACTGCATGTGATTCAACTCCATTTAGGACTGGGAAACAAACGCTACCTCGCCTTACAAGAAACACACTCTGCTTTAGAGAAAAGAGCATTCTTCTACTCTAATGTGTTTCCTATAGGGAAAGAACAGTGAGCTTGCTCAGAACAAAAGAACTGTGCTTCCTACACACGGGCCATATCTAGTTCAACTCTGCTTAGGAAACTGACAAGAACAGTAGCTCCTCCTCAGTCCGATACACTGTACTTGCTGGGAACAGACGCGAGTGCTATTTGCACTGTGTATGGCAAGGGGAGCGCAATAGTAACTTTCCTTACCAGAAAACAACTCTTGCTCTTAGGACCAGAAATTGCATGTGATTCAACTCCATTTAGGACTGGGAAACAGACGCTAGCTCGCCTTACCAGAAACACACTATGCTTTTGTGAAAAGAGCACTCTTCTACTCTACTGTGTTTCCTATAGGGTCCGAACAGTGAGCATGCTCAGAACAAAAGAACTGTGCTTCCTACACACACGGCCATATCTAGTTCAATTCTGCTTAGGAAACTGACAAGAACAGTAGCTCCTCTTCAGTCCAATACACTGTACTTGCTGGGAACAGACGCATGTGCGATTTGCACTGTGTATGGCAATGGGAGCACAATAGTGACTTTCCTTACCAGAAAACAACTCTTGCTCGTAGGACCAGAAACTGCATGTGATTCAACTCCATTTAGGACTGGGAAACAAACGCTAGCTCTCCTTACAAGAAACACACTCTGCTTTAGAGAAAAGAGCACTCTTCTACTCTACTGTGTTTCCTATGGGGTCCAAACAGTGAGCTTGCTCAGAACAAAAGAACTGTGCTTCCTACACACACGGACCATATCTAGTTCAACTCTGCTTAGGAAACTGACAAGAACAGTAGCTCCTATTCAGTCCAATACACTGTACTTGCTGGGAAAAGACACGAGTGCTATTTGCCTTGTGTGGGGCAATGGGAGCGCATTAGTGACTTTCCTTACCAGAAAACAACTCTTGTTCGTAGGACCAGAAACTGCATGTGATTCAACTCCATTTAACTAGGAAACAAACGCTAGCTCGCCTTCCAAGAAACACACTCTGCTTTTGAGAAAAGAGCACGCTTCTACTCTACTGTTTTTCCTATAGGGCCAGAACAGTGAGCTTGCTCAGAACAAAAGAACTGTGCTTCCTACACACGGGCCATATCTAGTTCAACTCTGCTTAGGAAACTGACAAGAACAGTAGCTCCTCTTCAGTCCGAAACACTGTACTTGCTGGGAACTGACGCGAGTGCTATTTGCACTGTGTATGGCAATGGGAGCGCAATAGTGACTTTCCTTACCAGAAAACAACTCTTGCTCTTAGGACCAGAAACTGCATGTGATTCAACTCCATTTAGGACTGGGATACAAACGCTAGCTCGCCTTACATGAAACAAACTCTGCTTTTGAGAAAAGAGCACGCTTCTACTCTACTGTTTTTCCTATAGGGCCAGAACAGTGAGCTTGCTCAGAATATAAGAACTGTGCTTCCTACACACACGGGCCATATCATGTTCAACTCTGCTTAGGAAACTGACAAGAACAGTAGCTCCTCTTCAGTCCGATACACTGTACTTGCTGGGAACAGACGCGAGAGCTATTTGCACTGTGTATGGCAAGGGGAGCGCAATAGTGACTTTCCTTAGCAGAAAACAACTCTTGCTCTTAGGACCAGAAACTGCATGTGATTCAACTCCATTTAGGACTGGGAAACAAACGCTAGCTCGCCTTACAAGAAACACACTCTGCTTTAGAGAAAAGAGCACTCTTCTACTCTAATGTGTTTCCTATAGGGAAAGAAT
The DNA here is from genome assembly GCF_949786415.1 of Peromyscus eremicus. Lineage (NCBI taxonomy): Eukaryota > Metazoa > Chordata > Mammalia > Rodentia > Cricetidae > Peromyscus > Peromyscus eremicus. The sequence continues at coordinate 179,390 of NW_026734703.1, read as the reverse complement.
AGTGAGCTTGCTCAGAACAAAAGAACTGTGCTTCCTACACACGGGCCATATCTAGTTCAACTCTGCTTAGGAAACTGACAAGAACAGTAGCTCCTCTTCAGTCTGAAACACTGTACTTGCTGGGAACTGACGCGAGTGCTATTTGCACTGTGTATGGCAATGGGAGCGCAATAGTGACTTTCCTTACCAGAAAACAACTATTGGTCATAGAACCAGAAACTGCATGTGATTCAACTCCATTTAGGACTGGGATACAAACGCTAGCTCGCCTTACATGAAACAAACTCTGCTTTTGAGAAAAGAGCACGCTTCTACTCTACTGTTTTTCCTATAGGGCCAGAACAGTGAGCTTGCTCAGAATATAAGAACTGTGCTTCCTACACACACGGGCCATATCATGTTCAACTCTGCTTAGGAAACTGACAAGAACAGTAGCTCCTCTTCAGTCCGATACACTGTACTTGCTGGGAACAGACGCGAGAGCTATTTGCACTGTGTATGGCAAGGGGAGCGCAATAGTGACTTTCCTTAGCAGAAAACAACTCTTGCTCTTAGGACCAGAAACTGCATGTGATTCAACTCCATTTAGGACTGGGAAACAAACGCTAGCTCGCCTTACAAGAAACACACTCTGCTTTAGAGAAAAGAGCACTCTTCTACTCTAATGTGTTTCCTATAGGGAAAGAACAGTGAGCTTGCTCAGAACAAAAGAACTGTGCTTCCTACACACGGGCCATATCTAGTTCAACTCTGCTTAGGAAACTGACAAGAACAGTAGCTCCTCTTCAGTCCGATACACTGTACTTGTTGGGAACAGACGCGAGTGCTATTTGCACTGTGTATGGCAAGGGGAGCACAATAGTGACTTTCCTTACCAGAAAACAACTCTTGCTCTTAGGACCAGAAACTGCATGTGATTCAACTCCATTTAGGACTGGGAAACAAACGCTAGCTCGCCTTACCAGAAACACACTCTGCTTTAGAGAAAAGAGCTCTCTTCTACTCTACTGTTTTTCCTATAGGGCCAGAACAGTGAGCTTGCTCAGAACATAAGAACTGTGCTTCCTACACACACGGGCCATATCATGTTCAACTCTGCTTAGGAAACTGACAAGAACAGTAGCTCCTCTTCAGTCCGATACACTGTACTTGCTGGGAACAGACGCGAGAGCTATTTGTACTGTGTATGGCAAGGGGAGCGCAATAGTGACTTTCCTTACCAGAAAACAACTCTTGCTCTTAGGACCAGAAACTGCATGTGATTCAACTCCATTTAGGACTGGGAAACAAACGCTAGCTCGCCTTACAAGAAACACACTCTGCTTTAGAGAAAAGAGCACTCTTCCACTCTACTGTGTTTCCTATAGGGCCAGAACAGTGAGCTTGCTCAGAACAAAAGAACTGTGCTTCCTACACACGGGCCATATCTAGTTCAACTCTGCTTAGGAAACTGACAAGAACAGTAGCTCCTCTTCAGTCCGATACACTGTACTTGCTGGGAACAGACGCGAGTGCTATTTGCACTGTGTATGGCAAGGGGAGCGCAATAGTGACTTTCCTTACCAGAAAACAACTCTTGCTCTTAGGACCAGAAACTGCATGTGATTCAACTCCATTTAGGACTGGGAAACAAACGCTAGCTCGCCTTACCAGAAACACACTATGCTTTTGAGAAAAGAGCACTCTTCTACTCTACTGTGTTTTCTATAGGGTCCGAACAGTGAGCATGCTCAGAACAAAAGAACTGTGCTTCCTACACACACGGACCATATCTAGTTCAACTCTGCTTAGGCAACTGACAAGAACAGTAGCTCCTATTCAGTCCAATACACTGTACTTGCTGGGAAAAGACGCGAGTGCTATTTGCCTTGTGTAGAGCAATGGGAGCGCAATAGTGACTTTCCTTACCAGAAAACAACTCTTGTTCGTAGGACCAGAAACTGCATGTGATTCAACTCCATTTAACTAGGAAACAAACGCTAGCTCGCCTTACAAAAACACACTCTGCTTTTGAGAAAAGAGCACGCTTCTACTCTACTGTTTTTCCTATAGGACCAGAACAGTGAGCTTGCTCAGAACATAAGAACTGTGCTTCCTACACACACGGGCCATATCATGTTCAACTCTGCTTAGGAAACTGACAAGAACAGTAGCTCCTCTTCAGTCCGATACACTGTACTTGCTGGGAACAGACGCGAGAGCTATTTGCACTGTGTTTGGCAAGGGGAGCGCAATAGTGACTTTCCTTACCAGAAAACAACTCTTGCTCTTAGGACCAGAAACTGCATGTGATTCAACTCCATTTAGGACTGGGAAACAAACGCTACCTCGCCTTACAAGAAACACACTCTGCTTTAGAGAAAAGAGCACTCTTCTACTCTAATGTGTTTCCTATAGGGAAAGAACAGTGAGCTTGCTCAGAACAAAAGAACTGTGCTTCCTACACACGGGCCATATCTAGTTCAACTCTGCTTAGGAAACTGACAAGAACAGTAGCTCCTCTTCAGTCCGATACACTGTACTTGCTGGGAACAGACACGAGTGCTATTTGCACTGTGTATGGCAAGGGGAGTGCAATAGTGACTTTCATTACCAGAAAAGAACTCTTGCTCTTAGGACCAGAAACTGCATGTGATTCAACTCCATTTAGGACTGGGAAACAAACGCTAGCTCACCTTACCAGAAACACACTCTGCTTTAGAGAAAAGAGCACTCTTCTACTCTACTGTGTTTCCTATAGGGAAAGAACAGTGAGCTTGCTCAGAACAAAAGAACTGTGCTTCCTACACACGGGCCATATCTAGTTCAACTCTGCTTAGGAAACTGACAAGAACAGTAGCTCCTCTTCAGTCCGATACACTGTACTTGCTGGGAACAGATGCGAGTGCTATTTGCACTGTGCATGGCAAGGGGAGCGCAATAGTGACTCTTCTTACCATAAAACAACTCTTGCACGTAGGACTAGAAACTGCATGTGATTCAACTCCATTTAGGACTGGGAAACAAACGCTAGCTCGCCTTAGAGAAAAACACTCTGCTTTAGAAAAAAGAGCACTCTTCTACTCTACTGTGTTTCCTATATGGCCAGAACAGTGAGCTTGGTCAGAACAAAAGAACTGTGCTTCCTACACACGGGCCATAACTAGTTCAACTCTGCTTAGGAAACTGACAAGAACAGTAGCTCCTCTTCAGTCCGAAACACTGTACTTGCTGGGAACAGACGCGAGTGCTATTTGCACTGTGTATGGCAATGGGAGCGCAATAGTGACTTTCCTTACCAGAAAACAACTCTTGTTCATAGGACCAGAAACTGCATGTGATTCAACTCCATTTTGGACTGGGATACAAATGCTAGCTCGCCTTCCATGAAAAACACTCTGCTTTTGAGAAAAGAGCACTCTTCTACTCTACTGTGCTTCCTATGGGGTCCGAACAGTGAGCTTGCTCAGAACAAAAGAACTGTGCTTCCTACACACACGGGCCATATCTAGTTCAACTCTGCTTAGGAAACTGAGAAGAACAGTAGCTCCTCTTCAGTCCAATACACTGTACTTTCGGGGAACAGACGCGAGTGCTATTTGCACGGTGTATGGCAATTGGAGCACAATAGTGACTCGTCTTACCAGAAAACAACTCTTGCTCGTAGGACAAAAAACTGCATGTGACTCAACTCCATTTAGGACTGGGAAACAAACGATAGCTCGCCTTACAAGAAACACACTCTGCTTTTGAGAACAGAGCACTCTTCTACTCTACTGTGTTTCCTATTGGGTCTGAACAGTGAGCTTGCTCAGAACAAAAGAACTGTGCTTCCTACACACACGGCCATAACTAGTTCAATTCTGCTTAGGAACCTGACAAGAACAGTAGATCCTCTTCAGTCCAATACACTGTACTTCCTGGGAACAGACACCAGTGCTATTTGTCCTGTGTATGGCAATGGCAGCGCAATAGTGACTCTTCTTACCATAAAACAACTCTTGCTCGTAGGACCAGAAACTGCATGTGATTCAACTCCATTTAGGACTGGGAAACAAAAGCTAGCTCACCTTACAAGAAACACACTCTGCTTTAGAGAAAAGAGCACTCTTCTACTCTACTGTGTTTCCTATAGGGACAGAACAGTGAGCTTGCTCAGAACAAAAGAACTGTGCTTCCTACACACGGGCCATATCTAGTTCAACTCTGCTTAGGAAACTGACAAGAACAGTAGCTCCTATTCAGTCCAATACACTGTACTTGCTGGGAAAAGACGCGAGTGCTATTTGCCTTTTGTAGAGCAATGGGAGCGCAATAGTGACTTTCCTTACCAGAAAACAACTCTTGTTCCTAGGACCAGAAACTGCATGTGATTCAACTCCATTTAACTAGGAAACTAACGCTAGCTCGCCTTACAAAAACACACTCTGCTTTTGAGAAAAGAGCACGCTTCTACTCTACTGTTTTTCCTATAGGGCCAGAACAGTGAGCTTGCTCAGAACATAAGAACTGTGCTTCATACACACACGGGCCATATCATGTTCAACTCTGCTTAGGAAACTGACAAGAACAGTAGCTCCTCTTCAGTCCGATACACTGTACTTGCTGGGAACAGACGCGAGAGCTATTTGCACTGTGTATGGCAAGGGGAGCGCAATAGTGACTTTCCTTACCAGAAAACAACTCTTGCTCTTAGGACCAGAAACTGCATGTGATTCAACTCCATTTAGGACTGGGAAACAAACGCTACCTCGCCTTACAAGAAACACACTCTGCTTTAGAGAAAAGAGCATTCTTCTACTCTAATGTGTTTCCTATAGGGAAAGAACAGTGAGCTTGCTCAGAACAAAAGAACTGTGCTTCCTACACACGGGCCATATCTAGTTCAACTCTGCTTAGGAAACTGACAAGAACAGTAGCTCCTCTTCAGTCCGATACACTGTACTTGCTGGGAACAGACGCGAGTGCTATTTGCACTGTGTATGGCAAGGGGAGCGCAATAGTAACTTTCCTTACCAGAAAACAACTCTTGCTCTTAGGACCAGAAACTGCATGTGATTCAACTCCATTTAGGACTGGGAAACAAACGCTAGCTCGCCTTACCAGAAACACACTATGCTTTTGTGAAAAGAGCACTCTTCTACTCTACTGTGTTTCCTATAGGGTCCGAACAGTGAGCATGCTCAGAACAAAAGAACTGTGCTTCCTACACACAGGGCCATATCTAGTTCAATTCTGCTTAGGAAACTGACAAGAACAGTAGCTCCTCTTCAGTCCAATACACTGTACTTGCTGGGAACAGACGCATGTGCGATTTGCACTGTGTATGGCAATGGGAGCACAATAGTGACTTTCCTTACCAGAAAACAACTCTTGCTCGTAGGACCAGAAACTGCATGTGATTCAACTCCATTTAGGACTGGGAAACAAACGCTAGCTCTCCTTACAAGAAACACACTCTGCTTTAGAGAAAAGAGCACTCTTCTACTCTACTGTGTTTCCTATGGGGTCCAAACAGTGAGCTTGCTCAGAACAAAAGAACTGTGCTTCCTACACACACGGACCATATCTAGTTCAACTCTGCTTAGGAAACTGACAAGAACAGTAGCTCCTATTCAGTCCAATACACTGTACTTGCTGGGAAAAGACACGAGTGCTATTTGCCTTGTGTAGGGCAATGGGAGCGCAATAGTGACTTTCCTTACCAGAAAACAACTCTTGTTCGTAGGACCAGAAACTGCATGTGATTCAACTCCATTTAACTAGGAAACAAACGCTACCTCGCCTTCCAAGAAACACACTCTGCTTTTGAGAAAAGAGCACGCTTCTACTCTACTGTTTTTCCTATAGGGCCAGAACAGTGAGCTTGCTCAGAACATAAGAACTGTGCTTCCTACACACACGGGCCATATCATGTTCAACTCTGCTTAGGAAACTGACAAGAACAGTAGCTCCTCTTCAGTCCGATCCACTGTACTTGCTGGGAACAGACGCGAGAGCTATTTGCACTGTATATGGCAAGGGGAGCGCAATAGTGACTTTCCTTACTAGAAAACAACTCTTGCTCTTAGGACCAGAAACTGCATGTGATTCAACTCCATTTAGGACTGGGAAACAAACGCTAGCTTGCCTTACAAGAAACACACTCTGCTTTAGAGAAAAGAGCACTCTTCTACTCTACTGTGTTTCCTATAGGGCCAGAACAGTGAACTTGCTCAGAACAAAAGAACTGTGCTTCCTACACACGGGCCATATCTAGTTCAACTCTGCTTAGGAAACTGACAAGAACAGTAGCTCCTCTTCAGTCCGAAACACTGTACTTGCTGGGAACTGACGCGAGTGCTATTTGCACTGTGTATGGCAATGGGAGCGCAATAGTGACTTTCCTTACCAGAAAACAACTATTGCTCATAGAACCAGAAACTGCATGTGATTCAACTCCATTTAGGACTGGGATACAAACGCTAGCTCGCCTTACATGAAACACACTCTGCTTTTGAGAAAAGAGCACGCTTCTACTCTACTGTTTTTCCTATAGGGCCAGAACAGTGAGCTTGCTCAGAATATAAGAACTGTGCTTCCTACACACACGGGCCATATCATGTTCAACTCTGCTTAGGAAACTGACAAGAACAGTAGCTCCTCTTCAGTCCGATACACTGTACTTGCTGGGAACAGACGCGAGTGCTATTTGCACTGTGTATGGCAAGGGGAGCGCAATAGTGACTTTCCTTACCAGAAAACAACTCTTGCTCTTAGGACCAGAAACTGCATGTGATTCAACTCCATTTAGGACTGGGAAACAAACGCTAGCTCGCCTTACCAGAAACACACTATGCTTTTGAGAAAAGAGCACTCTTCTACTCTACTGTGTTTTCTATAGGGTCCGAACAGTGAGCATGCTCAGAACAAAAGAACTGTGCTTCCTACACACACGGACCATATCTAGTTCAACTCTGCTTAGGAAACTGACAAGAACAGTAGCTCCTATTCAGTCCAATACACTGTACTTGCTGGGAAAAGACGCGAGTGCTATTTGCCTTGTGTAGAGCAATGGGAGCGCAATAGTGACTTTCCTTACCAGAAAACAACTCTTGTTCGTAGGACCAGAAACTGCATGTGATTCAACTCCATTTAACTAGGAAACAAACGCTAGCTCGCCTTACAAAAACACACTCTGCTTTTGAGAAAAGAGCACGCTTCTACTCTACTGTTTTTCCTATAGGGCCAGAACAGTGAGCTTGCTCAGAACATAAGAACTGTGCTTCCTACACACACGGGCCATATCATGTTCAACTCTGCTTAGGAAACTGACAAGAACAGTAGCTCCTCTTCAGTCCGATACACTGTACTTGCTGGGAACAGACGCGAGAGCTATTTGCACTGTGTTTGGCAAGGGGAGCGCAATAGTGACTTTCCTTACCAGAAAACAACTCTTGCTCTTAGGACCAGAAACTGCATGTGATTCAACTCCATTTAGGACTGGGAAACAAACGCTACCTCGCCTTACAAGAAACACACTCTGCTTTAGAGAAAAGAGCACTCTTCTACTCTAATGTGTTTCCTATAGGGAAAGAACAGTGAGCTTGCTCAGAACAAAAGAACTGTGCTTCCTACACACGGGCCATATCTAGTTCAACTCTGCTTAGGAAACTGACAAGAACAGTAGCTCCTCTTCAGTCCGATACACTGTACTTGCTGGGAACAGACACGAGTGCTATTTGCACTGTGTATGGCAAGGGGAGCGCAATAGTGACTTTCATTACCAGAAAAGAACTCTTGCTCTTAGGACCAGAAACTGCATGTGATTCAACTCCATTTAGGACTGGGAAACAAACGCTAGCTCACCTTACCAGAAACACACTCTGCTTTAGAGAAAAGAGCACTCTTCTACTCTACTGTGTTTCCTATAGGGAAAGAACAGTGAGCTTGCTCAGAACAAAAGAACTGTGCTTCCTACACACGGGCCATATCTAGTTCAACTCTGCTTAGGAAACTGACAAGAACAGTAGCTCCTCTTCAGTCCGATACACTGTACTTGCTGGGAACAGATGCGAGTGCTATTTGCACTGTGTATGGCAAGGGGAGCGCAATAGTGACTCTTCTTACCATAAAACAACTCTTGCACGTAGGACTAGAAACTGCATGTGATTCAACTCCATTTAGGACTGGGAAACAAACGCTAGCTCGCCTTAGAGAAAAACACTCTGCTTTAGAAAAAAGAGCACTCTTCTACTCTACTGTGTTTCCTATATGGCCAGAACAGTGAGCTTGGTCAGAACAAAAGAACTGTGCTTCCTACACACGGGCCATAACTAGTTCAACTCTGCTTAGGAAACTGACAAGAACAGTAGCTCCTCTTCAGTCCGAAACACTGTACTTGCTGGGAACAGACGCGATTGCTATTTGCACTGTGTATGGCAATGGGAGCGCAATAGTGACTTTCCTTACCAGAAAACAACTCTTGTTCATAGGACCAGAAACTGCATGTGATTCAACTCCATTTTGGACTGGGATACAAATGCTAGCTCGCCTTCCATGAAAAACACTCTGCTTTTGAGAAAAGAGCACTCTTCTACTCTACTGTGCTTCCTATGGGGTCCGAACAGTGAGCTTGCTCAGAACAAAAGAACTGTGCTTCCTACACACACGGGCCATATCTAGTTCAACTCTGCTTAGGAAACTGAGAAGAACAGTAGCTCCTCTTCAGTCCAATACACTGTACTTTCGGGGAACAGACGCGAGTGCTATTTGCACGGTGTATGGCAATTGGAGCACAATAGTGACTCGTCTTACCAGAAAACAACTCTTGCTCGTAGGACAAAAAACTGCATGTGACTCAACTCCATTTAGGACTGGGAAACAAACGATAGCTCGCCTTACAAGAAACACACTCTGCTTTTGAGAACAGAGCACTCTTCTACTCTACTGTGTTTCCTATTGGGTCTGAACAGTGAGCTTGCTCAGAACAAAAGAACTGTGCTTCCTACACACACGGCCATAACTAGTTCAATTCTGCTTAGGAACCTGACAAGAACAGTAGATCCTCTTCAGTCCAATACACTGTACTTCCTGGGAACAGACACCAGTGCTATTTGTCCTGTGTATGGCAATGGCAGCGCAATAGTGACTCTTCTTACCATAAAACAACTCTTGCTCGTAGGACCAGAAACTGCATGTGATTCAACTCCATTTAGGACTGGGAAACAAAAGCTAGCTCACCTTACAAGAAACACACTCTGCTTTAGAGAAAAGAGCACTCTTCTACTCTACTGTGTTTCCTATAGGGACAGAACAGTGAGCTTGCTCAGAACAAAAGAACTGTGCTTCCTACACACGGGCCATATCTAGTTCAACTCTGCTTAGGAAACTGACAAGAACAGTAGCTCCTATTCAGTCCAATACACTGTACTTGCTGGGAAAAGACGCGAGTGCTATTTGCCTTTTGTAGAGCAATGGGAGCGCAATAGTGACTTTCCTTACCAGAAAACAACTCTTGTTCCTAGGACCAGAAACTGCATGTGATTCAACTCCATTTAACTAGGAAACTAACGCTAGCTCGCCTTACAAAAACACACTCTGCTTTTGAGAAAAGAGCACGCTTCTACTCTACTGTTTTTCCTATAGGGCCAGAACAGTGAGCTTGCTCAGAATATAAGAACTGTGCTTCCTACACACACGGGCCATATCATGTTCAACTCTGCTTAGGAAACTGACAAGAACAGTAGCTCCTCTTCAGTCCGATACACTGTACTTGCTGGGAACAGACGCGAGAGCTATTTGCACTGTGTATGGCAAGGGGAGCGCAATAGTGACTTTCCTTACCAGAAAACAACTCTTGCTCTTAAGACCAGAAACTGCATGTGATTCAACTCCATTTAGGACTGGGAAACAAACGCTACCTCGCCTTACAAGAAACACACTCTGCTTTAGAGAAAAGAGCACTCTTCTACTCTAATGTGTTTCCTATAGGGAAAGAACAGTGAGCTTGCTCAGAACAAAAGAACTGTGCTTCCTACACACGGGCCATATCTAGTTCAACTCTGCTTAGGAAACTGACAAGAACAGTAGCTCCTCTTCAGTCCGATACACTGTACTTGCTGGGAACAGACGCGAGTGCTATTTGCACTGTGTATGGCAAGGGGAGCGCAATAGTGACTTTCCTTACCAGAAAACAACTCTTGCTCTTAGGACCAGAAACTGCATGTGATTCAACTCCATTTAGGACTGGGAAACAAACGCTAGCTCACCTTACCAGAAACACACTCTGCTTTAGAGAAAAGAGCACTCTTCTACTCTACTGTGTTTCCTATAGGGAAAGAACAGTGAGCTTGCTCAGAACAAAAGAACTGTGCTTCCTACACACGGGCCATATCTAGTTCAACTCTGCTTAGGAAACTGACAAGAACAGTAGCTCCTCTTCAGTCCGATACACTGTACTTGCTGGGAACAGATGCGAGTGCTATTTGCACTGTGTATGGCAAGGGGAGCGCAATAGTGACTCTTCTTACCATAAAACAACTCTTGCACGTAGGACTAGAAACTGCATGTGATTCAACTCCATTTAGGACTGGGAAACAAACGCTAGCTCGCCTTAGAGAAAAACACTCTGCTTTAGAAAAAAGAGCACTCTTCTACTCTACTGTGTTTCCTATATGGCCAGAACAGTGAGCTTGGTCAGAACAAAAGAACTGTGCTTCCTACACACGGGCCATAACTAGTTCAACTCTGCTTAGGAAACTGACAAGAACAGTAGCTCCTCTTCAGTCCGAAACACTGTACTTGCTGGGAACAGACGCGAGTGCTATTTGCACTGTGTATGGCAATGGGAGCGCAATAGTGACTTTCCTTACCAGAAAACAACTCTTGTTCATAGGACCAGAAACTGCATGTGATTCAACTCCATTTTGGACTGGGATACAAATGCTAGCTCGCCTTCCATGAAAAACACTCTGCTTTTGAGAAAAGAGCACTCTTCTACTCTACTGTGCTTCCTATGGGGTCCGAACAGTGAGCTTGCTCAGAACAAAAGAACTGTGCTTCCTACACACACGGGCCATATCTAGTTCAACTCTGCTTAGGAAACTGAGAAGAACAGTAGCTCCTCTTCAGTCCAATACACTGTACTTTCGGGGAACAGACGCGAGTGCTATTTGCACGGTGTATGGCAATTGGAGCACAATAGTGACTCGTCTTACCAGAAAACAACTCTTGCTCGTAGGACAAAAAACTGCATGTGACTCAACTCCATTTAGGACTGGGAAACAAACGATAGCTCGCCTTACAAGAAACACACTCTGCTTTTGAGAACAGAGCACTCTTCTACTCTACTGTGTTTCCTATTGGGTCTGAACAGTGAGCTTGCTCAGAACAAAAGAACTGTGCTTCCTACACACACGGCCATAACTAGTTCAATTCTGCTTAGGAACCTGACAAGAACAGTAGATCCTCTTCAGTCCAATACACTGTACTTCCTGGGAACAGACACCAGTGCTATTTGTCCTGTGTATGGCAATGGGAGCGCAATAGTGACTCTTCTTACCATAAAACAACTCTTGCTCGCAGGACCAGAAACTGCATGTGATTCAACTCCATTTAGGACTGGGAAACAAAAGCTAGCTCACCTTACAAGAAACACACTCTGCTTTAGAGAAAAGAGCACTCTTCTACTCTACTGTGTTTCCTATAGGGACAGAACAGTGAGCTTGCTCAGAACAAAAGAACTGTGCTTCCTACACACGGGCCATATCTAGTTCAACTCTGCTTAGGAAACTGACAAGAACAGTAGCTCCTATTCAGTCCAATACACTGTACTTGCTGGGAAAAGACGCCAGTGCTATTTGCCTTTTGTAGAGCAATGGGAGCGCAATAGTGACTTTCCTTACCAGAAAACAACTCTTGTTCCTAGGACCAGAAACTGCATGTGATTCAACTCCATTTAACTAGGAAACTAACGCTAGCTCGCCTTACAAAAACACACTCTGCTTTTGAGAAAAGAGCACGCTTCTACTCTACTGTTTTTCCTATAGGGCCAGAACAGTGAGCTTGCTCAGAACATAAGAACTGTGCTTCCTACACACACGGGCCATATCATGTTCAACTCTGCTTAGGAAACTGACAAGAACAGTAGCTCCTCTTCAGTCCGATCCACTGTACTTGCTGGGAACTGACGCGAGAGCTATTTGCACTGTGTATGGCAAGGGGAGCGCAATAGTGACTTTCCTTACCAGAAAACAACTCTTGCTCTTAGGACCAGAAACTGCATGTGATTCAACTCCATTTAGGACTGGGAAACAAACGCTACCTCGCCTTACAAGAAACACACTCTGCTTTAGAGAAAAGAGCATTCTTCTACTCTAATGTGTTTCCTATAGGGAAAGAACAGTGAGCTTGCTCAGAACAAAAGAACTGTGCTTCCTACACACGGGCCATATCTAGTTCAACTCTGCTTAGGAAACTGACAAGAACAGTAGCTCCTCTTCAGTCCGATACACTGTACTTGCTGGGAACAGACGCGAGTGCTATTTGCACTGTGTATGGCAAGGGGAGCGCAATAGTAACTTTCCTTACCAGAAAACAACTCTTGCTCTTAGGACCAGAAACTGCATGTGATTCAACTCCATTTAGGACTGGGAAACAAACGCTAGCTCTCCTTACAAGAAACACACTCTTCTTTACAGAAAAGAGCACTCTTCTACTCTACTGTGTTTCCTATGGGGTCCAAACAGTGAGCTTGCTCAGAACAAAAGAACTGTGCTTCCTACACACACGGACCATATCTAGTTCAACTCTGCTTAGGAAACTGACAAGAACAGTAGCTCCTATTCAGTCCAATACACTGTACTTGCTGGGAAAAGACACGAGTGCTATTTGCCTTGTGTAGGGCAATGGGAGCGCAATAGTGACTTTCCTTACCAGAAAACAACTCTTGTTCGTAGGACCAGAAACTGCATGTGATTCAACTCCATTTAACTAGGAAACAAACGCTAGCTCGCCTTCCAAGAAACACACTCTGCTTTTGAGAAAAGAGCACGCTTCTACTCTACTGTTTTTCCTATAGGGCCAGAACAGTGAGCTTGCTCAGAACATAAGAACTGTGCTTCCTACACACACGGGCCATATCATGTTCAACTCTGCTTAGGAAACTGACAAGAACAGTAGCTCCTCTTCAGTCCGATCCACTGTACTTGCTGGGAACAGACGCGAGAGCTATTTGCACTGTATATGGCAAGGGGAGCGCAATAGTGACTTTCCTTACTAGAAAACAACTCTTGCTCTTAGGACCAGAAACTGCATGTGATTCAACTCCATTTAGGACTGGGAAACAAACGCTAGCTTGCCTTACAAGAAACACACTCTGCTTTAGAGAAAAGAGCACTCTTCTACTCTACTGTGTTTCCTATAGGGCCAGAACAGTGAACTTGCTCAGAACAAAAGAACTGTGCTTCCTACACACGGGCCATATCTAGTTCAACTCTGCTTAGGAAACTGACAAGAACAGTAGCTCCTCTTCAGTCCGAAACACTGTACTTGCTGGGAACTGACGCGAGTGCTATTTGCACTGTGTATGGCAATGGGAGCGCAATAGTGACTTTCCTTACCAGAAAACAACTATTGCTCATAGAACCAGAAACTGCATGTGATTCAACTCCATTTAGGACTGGGATACAAACGCTAGCTCGCCTTACATGAAACACACTCTGCTTTTGAGAAAAGAGCACGCTTCTACTCTACTGTTTTTCCTATAGAGCCAGAACAGTGAGCTTGCTCAGAATATAAGAACTGTGCTTCCTACACACACGGGCCATATCATGTTCAACTCTGCTTAGGAAACTGACAAGAACAGTAGCTCCTCTTCAGTCCGATACACTGTACTTGCTGGGAACAGACGCGAGAGCTATTTGCACTGTGTATGGCAAGGGGAGCGCAATAGTGACTTTCCTTAGCAGAAAACAACTCTTGCTCTTAGGACCAGAAACTGCATGTGATTCAACTCCATTTAGGACTGGGAAACAAACGCTAGCTCGCCTTACAAGAAACAGACTCTGCTTTAGAGAAAAGAGCACTCTTCTACTCTAATGTTTTTCCTATAGGGAAAGAACAGTGAGCTTGCTCAGAACAAAAGAACTGTGCTTCCTACACACGGGCCATATCTAGTTCAACTCTGCTTAGGAAACTGACAAGAACAGTAGCTCCTCTTCAGTCCGATACACTGTATTTGTTGGGAACAGACGCGAGTGCTATTTGCACTGTGTATGGAAAGGGGAGCGCAATAGTGACTTTCCTTACCAGAAAACAACTCTTGCTCTTAGGACCAGAAACTGCATGTGATTCAACTCCATTTAGGACTGGGAAACAAACGATAGCTCGCCTTACCAGAAACACACTCTGCTTTAGAGAAAAGAGCACTCTTCTACTCTACTGTTTTTCCTATAGGGCCAGAACAGTGAGCTTGCTCAGAACATAAGAACTGTGCTTCCTACACACACGGGCCATATCATGTTCAACTCTGCTTAGGAAACTGACAAGAACAGTAGCTCCTCTTCAGTCCGATACACTGTACTTGCTGGGAACAGATGCGAGTGCTTTTTGCACTGTGTATGGCAAGGGGAGCACAATAGTGACTCTTCTTACCATAAAACAACTCTTGCACGTAGGACTAGAAACTGCATGTGATTCAACTCCATTTAGGACTGGGAAACAAACGCTAGCTCGCCTTACAAGAAACACACTCTGCTTTAGAGAAAAGAGCACTCTTCTACTCTACTGTGTTTCCTATATGGCCAGAACAGTGAGCTTGGTCAGAACAAAAGAACTGTGCTTCCTACACACGGGCCAAAACTAGTTCAACTCTGCTTAGGAGACTGACAAGAACAGTAGCTCCTCTTCAGTCCGAAACACTGTACTTGCTGGGAACAGACGCGAGTGCTATTTGCACTGTGTATGGCAATGGGAGCGCAATAGTGACTTTCCCTACCAGAAAACAACTCTTGCTCATAGGACCAGAAACTGCATGTGATTCAACTCCATTTCGGACTGGGATACAAATGCTAGCTCGCCTTCCATGAAACACACTCTGCTTTTGAGAAAAGAGCACTCTTCTACTCTACTGTGCTTCCTATGGGGTCCGAACAGTGAGCTTGCTCAGAACAAAAGAACTGTGCATCCTACACACACGGGCCATATCTAGTTCAACTCTGCTTAGGAAACTGAGAAGAACAGTATGTCCTCTTCAGTCCAATACACTGTACTTTCGGGGAACAGACGCGAGTGCTATTTGCACTGTGTATGGCAATTGGAGCACAATAGTGACTCGTCTTACCAGAAAACAACTCTTGCTCGTAGGACAAAAAACTGCATGTGACTCAACTCCATTTAGGACTGGGAAACAAACGCTAGCTCGCCTTACAAGAAACACACTCTGCTTTTGAGAAAAGAGCACTCTTCTACCCTACTGTGTTTCCTATGGTGTCCGAACAGTGAGCTTGCTCAGAACAAAAGAACTGTGCTTCCTACACACACGGCCATATCTAGTTCAATTCTGCTTAGGAACCTGACAAGAACAGTAGATCCTCTTCAGTCCAATACACTGTACTTGCTGGGAACAGACGCCAGTGCTATTTGTCCTGTATATGGCAATGGTTGCACAATAGTGACTCTTCTTACCAAAAAACAACTCTTGCTCGTAGGACTAGAAACTGCATGTGATTCACCTCCATTTAGGACTGGGAAACAAATGCTAGCTCGCCTTACAAGAAACACACTCTGCTTTAGAGAAAAGAGCACTCTTCTACTCTACTGTGTTTCCTATATGGCCATAACTGTGAGCTTGGTCAGAACAAAAGAACTGTGCTTCCTACACACGGGCCATAACTAGTTCAACTCTGCTTAGGAAACTGACAAGAACAGTAGCTCCTCTTCAGTCCGAAACACTGTACTTGCTGGGAACTGACGCGAGTGCTATTTGCACTGTGTATGGCAATGGGAGCGCAATAGTGACTTTCCTTACCAGAAAACAACTATTGCTCATAGAACCAGAAACTGCATGTGATTCAACTCCATTTAGGACTGGGATACAAATGCTAGCTCGCCTTACGTGAAACACACTCTGCTTTTGAGAAAAGAGCACTCTTCTACTCTACTGTGCTTCCTATGGGGTACGAACAGTGAGCTTGCTCAGAACAAAAGAACTGTGCTTCCTACACACACGGGCCATATCTAGTTCAACTCTGCTTAGGAAACTGAGAAGAACAATAGCTCCTCTTCAGTCCAAGACACTGTACTTTCGGGGAACAGACGCGAGTGCTATTTGCACTGTGTATGGCAATTGGAGCACAATAGTGACTCGTCTTACCAGAAAACAACTCTTGCTTGTAGGACAAAAACTGCATGTGACTCAACTCCATTTAGGACTGGGAAACAAACGCTAGCTCGCCTTACAAGAAACACACTCTGCTTTTGAGAAAAGAGCACTCTTCTACTCTACTGTGTTTCCTATGGGGCCAGAACAGTGAGCTTGCTCAGAACAAAATAACTGTGCTTCCTACACACGGGCCATATCTAGATCAACTCTGCTTAGGAAACTGACAAGAGCATTAGCTCCTCTTCAGTCCGGTACACTGTACTTGCTGGGAACAGACGCGAGTGCTATTTGCACTGTGTATGGCAATGGGAGCGCAATAGTGACTTTCCTTACCAGAAAACAACTCTTGCTCGTAGGACCAGAAACTGCATGTGATTCCACTCCATTTAGGACTGGGAAGCAAATGCTAGCTCGCCTTACAAGAAACACAATCTGCTTTAGAGAAAAGAGCACTCTTCTACTCTACTGTGTTTCCTATGGGGTCCAAACAGTGAGCTTGCTCAGAACAAAAGAACTGTGCTTCCTACACACACGGACCATATCTAGTTCAATTCTGCTTAGGAACCTGACAAGAACAGTAGATCCTCTTCAGTCCAATACACTGTACTTCCTGGGAACAGACGCTAGTGCTATTTGTCCTGTGTATGGCAATGGCAGCGCAATAGTGACTCTTCTTACCATAAAACAACTCTTGCTCGTAGGACCAGAAACTGCATGTGATTCAACTCCATTTAGGACTGGGAAACAAACGCTAGCTCGCCTTACAAGAAACACACTATGCTTTTGAGAAAAGAGCACTCTTCTACTCTACTGTGTTTCCTATAGGGTCTGAACAGTGAGCTTGCTCAGAACAAAAGAACTGTGCTTCTTACACACACGGCCATATCTAGTTCAATTCTGCTAAGGAAACTGACAAGAACAGTAGCTCCTCTTCAGTCCAATACACTGTACTTGCTGGGAACAGACGCATGTGCGATTTGCACTGTGTATGGCAATGTGAGCACAATAGTGACTTTCCTTACCAGAAAACAACTCTTGCTCGTAGGACCAGAAACTGCATGTGATTCAACTCCATTTAGGACTGGGAAACAAACGTTATCTCTCCGTACAAGAAACACACTCTGCTTTAGAGAAAAGAGCACTCTTCTACTCTACTGTGTTTCCTATGGGGCCAGAACAGTGAGCTTGCTCAGAACAAAAGAACTGTGCTTCCTACATGCACGGACCATATCTAGTTCAACTCTGCTTAGGAAACTGACAAGAACAGTAGCTCCTATTCAGTCCAATACACTGTACTTGCTGGGAAAAGACGCGAGTTCTATTTGTCTTGTGTAGGGCAA
Organism: Peromyscus eremicus; assembly: GCF_949786415.1. Lineage (NCBI taxonomy): Eukaryota > Metazoa > Chordata > Mammalia > Rodentia > Cricetidae > Peromyscus > Peromyscus eremicus. The sequence goes on along the minus strand of NW_026734703.1, from coordinate 161,708 downwards.
TGGGAGCGCAATAGTGACTTTCCTTACCAGAAAACAACTCTTGTTCGTAGGACCAGAAACTGCATGTGATTCAACTCCATTTAACTAGGAAACAAACGCTAGCTCGCCTTACAAAAACACACTCTGCTTTTGAGAAAAGAGCACGCTTCTACTCTACTGTTTTTCCTATAGGGCCAGAACAGTGAGCTTGCTCAGAACATAAGAACTGTGCTTCCTACACAAACGGGCCATATCATGTTCAACTCTGCTTAGGAAACTGACAAGAACAGTAGCTCCTCTTCAGTCCGATCCACTGTACTTGCTGGGAACAGACGCGAGAGCTATTTGCACTGTGTATGGCAAGGGGAGGGCAATAGTGACTTTCCTTACCAGAAAACAACTCTTGCTCTTAGGACCAGAAACTGCATGTGATTCAACTCCATTTAGGACTGGGAAACAAACGCTAGCTCGCCTTACAAGAAACACACTCTGCTTTAGAGAAAAGAGCACTCTTCTACTCTACTGTGTTTCCTATATGGCCAGAACAGTGAGCTTGGTCAGAACAAAAGAACTGTGCTTCCTACACACGGGCCATAACTAGTTCAACTCTGCTTAGGAAACTGACAAGAACAGTAGCTCCTCTTCAGTCCGAAACACTGTACTTGCTGGGAACAGACGCGAGTGCTATTTGCACTGTGTATGGCAATGGGAGCACAATAGTGATTTTCCTACCAGAAAACAACTCTTGCTCATAGGACCAGAAACTGCATGTGATTCAACTCCATTTCGGACTGGGATACAAATGCTAGCTCGCCTTCCATGAAACACACTCTGCTTTTGAGAAAAGAGCACTCTTCTACTCTACTGTGCTTCCTATGGGGTACGAACAGTGAGCTTGCTCAGAACAAAAGAACTGTGCTTCCTACACACACGGGCCATATCTAGTTCAACTCTGCTTAGGAAACTGACAAGAACAGTAGCTCCTCTTCAGTCCAATACACTGTACTTTCGGGGAACAGACGCGAGTGCTATTTGCACTGTGTATGGCAATTGGAGCACAATAGTGACTCGTCTTACCAGAAAACAACTCTTGCTCGTAGGACAAAAAACTGCATGTGACTCAACTCCATTTAGGACTGGGAAACAAACGCTAGCTCGCCTTACAAGAAACACACTCTGCTTTAGAGAAAAGAGCACTCTTCTACTCTACTGTGTTTCCTATAGGGACAGAACAGTGAGCTTGCTCAGAACAAAAGAACTGTGCTTCCTACACACGGGCCATATCTAGTTCAACTCTGCTTAGGAAACTGACAAGAACAGTAGCTCCTATTCAGTCCAATACACTGTACTTGCTGGGAAAAGACGCGAGTGCTATTTGCCTTTTGTAGAGCAATGGGAGCGCAATAGTGACTTTCCTTACCAGAAAACAACTCTTGTTCCTAGGACCAGAAACTGCATGTGATTCAACTCCATTTAACTAGGAAACTAATGCTAGCTCGCCTTACAAAAACACACTCTGCTTTTGAGAAAAGAGCACGCTTCTACTCTACTGTTTTTCCTATAGGGCCAGAACAGTGAGCTTGCTCAGAACATAAGAACTGTGCTTCCTACACACACAGGCCATATCATGTTCAACTCTGCTTAGGAAACTGACAAGAACAGTAGCTCCTCTTCAGTCCGATACACTGTACTTGCTGGGAACAGACGCGAGAGCTATTTGCACTGTGTATGGCAAGGGGAGCGCAATAGTGACTTTCCTTACCAGAAAACAACTCTTGCTCTTAGGACCAGAAACTGCATGTGATTCAACTCCATTTAGGACTGGGAAACAAACGCTAGCTCGCCTTACAAGAAACACACTCTGCTTTAGAGAAAAGAGCATTCTTCTACTCTAATGTGTTTCCTATAGGGAAAGAACAGTGAGCTTGCTCAGAACAAAAGAACTGTGCTTCCTACACACGGGCCATATCTAGTTCAACTCTGCTTAGGAAACTGACAAGAACAGTAGCTCCTCTTCAGTCCGATACACTGTACTTGCTGGGAACAGACGCGAGTGCTATTTGCACTGTGTATGGCAAGGGGAGCGCAATAGTAACTTTCCTTACCAGAAAACAACTCTTGCTCTTAGGACCAGAAACTGCATGTGATTCAACTCCATTTAGGACTGGGAAACAAACGCTAGCTCGCCTTACCAGAAACACACTATGCTTTTGTGAAAAGAGCACTCTTCTACTCTACTGTGTTTCCTATAGGGTCCGAACAGTGAGCATGCTCAGAACAAAAGAACTGTGCTTCCTACACACACGGCCATATCTAGTTCAATTCTGCTTAGGAAACTGACAAGAACAGTAGCTCCTCTTCAGTCCGATACACTGTACTTGCTGGGAACAGACGCATGTGCGATTTGCACTGTGTATGGCAATGGGAGCACAATAGTGACTTTCCTTACCAGAAAACAACTCTTGCTCGTAGGACCAGAAACTGCATGTGATTCAACTCCATTTAGGACTGGGAAACAAACGCTAGCTCTCCTTACAAGAAACACACTCTGCTTTAGAGAAAAGAGCACTCTTCTACTCTACTGTGTTTCCTATGGGGTCCAAACAGTGAGCTTGCTCAGAACAAAAGAACTGTGCTTCCTACACACACGGACCATATCTAGTTCAACTCTGCTTAGGAAACTGACAAGAACAGTAGCTCCTATTCAGTCCAATACAGTGTACTTGCTGGGAAAAGACATGAGTGCTATTTGCCTTGTGTAGGGCAATGGGAGCGCAATAGTGACTTTCCTTACCAGAAAACAACTCTTGTTCGTAGGACCAGAAACTGCATGTGATTCAACTCCATTTAACTAGGAAACAAACGCTAGCTCGCCTTCCAAGAAACACACTCTGCTTTTGAGAAAAGAGCACGCTTCTACTCTACTGTTTTTCCTATAGGGCCAGAACAGTGAGCTTGCTCAGAACATAAGAACTGTGCTTCCTACACACACGGGCCATATCATGTTCAACTCTGCTTAGGAAACTGACAAGAACAGTAGCTCCTCTTCAGTCCGATCCACTGTACTTGCTGGGAACAGACGCGAGAGCTATTTGCAGTGTATATGGCAAGGGGAGCGCAATAGTGACTTTCCTTACTAGAAAACAACTCTTGTTCTTAGGACCAGAAACTGCATGTGATTCAACTCCATTTAGGACTGGGAAACAAACGCTAGCTTGCCTTACAAGAAACACACTCTGCTTTAGAGAAAAGAGCACTCTTCTACTCTACTGTGTTTCCTATAAGGCCAGAACAGTGAACTTGCTCAGAACAAAAGAACTGTGCTTCCTACACACGGGCCATATCTAGTTCAACTGTGCTTAGGAAACTGACTAGAACAGTAGCTCCGCTTCTGTCTGAAACACTGTACTTGCTGGGAACTGACGCGAGTGCTATTTGCACTGTGTATGGCAATGGGAGCGCAATAGTGACTTTCCTTACCAGAAAACAACTATTGCTCATAGAACCAGAAACTGCATGTGATTCAACTCCATTTAGGACTGGGATACAAACGCTAGCTCGCCTTACAAGAAACACACTCTGCTTTAGAGAAAAGAGCACTCTTCTACTCTACTGTGTTTCCTATAGGGACAGAACAGTGAGCTTGCTCAGAACAAAAGAACTGTCCTTCCTACACACGGGCCATATCTAGTTCAACTCTGCTTAGGAAACTGACAAGAACAGTAGCTCCTATTCAGTCCAATACACTGTACTTGCTGGGAAAAGACGCGAGTGCTATTTGCCTTTTGTAGAGCAATGGGAGCGCAATAGTGACTTTCCTTACCAGAAAACAACTCTTGTTCCTAGGACCAGAAACTGCATGTGATTCAACTCCATTTAACTAGGAAACTAATGCTAGCTCGCCTTACAAAAACACACTCTGCTTTTGAGAAAAGAGCACGCTTCTACTCTACTGTTTTTCCTATAGGGCCAGAACAGTGAGCTTGCTCAGAACATAAGAACTGTGCTTCCTACACACACAGGCCATATCATGTTCAACTCTGCTTAGGAAACTGACAAGAACAGTAGCTCCTCTTCAGTCCGATACACTGTACTTGCTGGGAACAGACGCGAGAGCTATTTGCACTGTGTATGGCAAGGGGAGCGCAATAGTGACTTTCCTTACCAGAAAACAACTCTTGCTCTTAGGACCAGAAACTGCATGTGATTCAACTCCATTTAGGACTGGGAAACAAACGCTAGCTCGCCTTACAAGAAACACACTCTGCTTTAGAGAAAAGAGCATTCTTCTACTCTAATGTGTTTCCTATAGGGAAAGAACAGTGAGCTTGCTCAGAACAAAAGAACTGTGCTTCCTACACACGGGCCATATCTAGTTCAACTCTGCTTAGGAAACTGACAAGAACAGTAGCTCCTCTTCAGTCCGATACACTGTACTTGCTGGGAACAGACGCGAGTGCTATTTGCACTGTGTATGGCAAGGGGAGCGCAATAGTAACTTTCCTTACCAGAAAACAACTCTTGCTCTTAGGACCAGAAACTGCATGTGATTCAACTCCATTTAGGACTGGGAAACAAACGCTAGCTCGCCTTACCAGAAACACACTATGCTTTTGTGAAAAGAGCACTCTTCTACTCTACTGTGTTTCCTATAGGGTCCGAACAGTGAGCATGCTCAGAACAAAAGAACTGTGCTTCCTACACACACGGCCATATCTAGTTCAATTCTGCTTAGGAAACTGACAAGAACAGTAGCTCCTCTTCAGTCCGATACACTGTACTTGCTGGGAACAGACGCATGTGCGATTTGCACTGTGTATGGCAATGGGAGCACAATAGTGACTTTCCTTACCAGAAAACAACTCTTGCTCGTAGGACCAGAAACTGCATGTGATTCAACTCCATTTAGGACTGGGAAACAAACGCTAGCTCTCCTTACAAGAAACACACTCTGCTTTAGAGAAAAGAGCACTCTTCTACTCTACTGTGTTTCCTATGGGGTCCAAACAGTGAGCTTGCTCAGAACAAAAGAACTGTGCTTCCTACACACACGGACCATATCTAGTTCAACTCTGCTTAGGAAACTGACAAGAACAGTAGCTCCTATTCAGTCCAATACAGTGTACTTGCTGGGAAAAGACATGAGTGCTATTTGCCTTGTGTAGGGCAATGGGAGCGCAATAGTGACTTTCCTTACCAGAAAACAACTCTTGTTCGTAGGACCAGAAACTGCATGTGATTCAACTCCATTTAACTAGGAAACAAACGCTAGCTCGCCTTCCAAGAAACACACTCTGCTTTTGAGAAAAGAGCACGCTTCTACTCTACTGTTTTTCCTATAGGGCCAGAACAGTGAGCTTGCTCAGAACATAAGAACTGTGCTTCCTACACACACGGGCCATATCATGTTCAACTCTGCTTAGGAAACTGACAAGAACAGTAGCTCCTCTTCAGTCCGATCCACTGTACTTGCTGGGAACAGACGCGAGAGCTATTTGCAGTGTATATGGCAAGGGGAGCGCAATAGTGACTTTCCTTACTAGAAAACAACTCTTGTTCTTAGGACCAGAAACTGCATGTGATTCAACTCCATTTAGGACTGGGAAACAAACGCTAGCTTGCCTTACAAGAAACACACTCTGCTTTAGAGAAAAGAGCACTCTTCTACTCTACTGTGTTTCCTATAAGGCCAGAACAGTGAACTTGCTCAGAACAAAAGAACTGTGCTTCCTACACACGGGCCATATCTAGTTCAACTCTGCTTAGGAAACTGACTAGAACAGTAGCTCCGCTTCTGTCTGAAACACTGTACTTGCTGGGAACTGACGCGAGTGCTATTTGCACTGTGTATGGCAATGGGAGCGCAATAGTGACTTTCCTTACCAGAAAACAACTATTGCTCATAGAACCAGAAACTGCATGTGATTCAACTCCATTTAGGACTGGGATACAAACGCTAGCTCGCCTTACATGAAACACACTCTGCTTTTGAGAAAAGAGCACGCTTCTACTCTACTGTTTTTCCTATAGGGCCAGAACAGTGAGCTTGCTCAGAACATAAGAACTGTGCTTCCTACACACGGGCCATATCTAGTTCAACTCTGCTTAGGAAACTGACTAGAACAGTAGCTCCGCTTCAGTCTGAAACACTGTACTTGCTGGGAACTGACGCGAGTGCTATTTGCACTGTGTATGGCAATGGGAGCGCAATAGTGACTTTCCTTACCAGAAAACAACTATTGCTCATAGAACCAGAAACTGCATGTGATTCAACTCCATTTAGGACTGGGATACAAACGCTAGCTCGCCTTACATGAAACACACTCTGCTTTTGAGAAAAGAGCACGCTTCTACTCTACTGTTTTTCCTATAGGGCCAGAACAGTGAGCTTGCTCAGAACAAAAGAACTGTGCTTCCTACACACGGGCCATATCTAGTTCAACTCTGCTTAGGAAACTGACAAGAACAGTAGCTCCTCATCAGTCCAATACACTGTACTTGCTGGGAACAGACGCGAGTGCTATTTGCACTGTGTATGGCAAGGGGAGCGCAATAGTGACTCTTCTTACCAGAAAACAACTCTTGCTCTTAGGACCAGAAACTGCATGTGATTCAACTCCATTTAGGACTGGGAAACAAACGTTATCTCTCCTTACAAGAAACACACTCTGCTTTAGAGAAAAGAGCACTCTTCTACTCTACTGTGTTTCCTATGGGGCCAGAACATTGAGCTTGCTCAGAACAAAAGAACTGTGCTTCCTACATGCACGGACCATATCTAGTTCAACTCTGCTTAGGAAACTGACAAGAACAGTAGCTCCTATTCAGTCCAATACACTGTACTTGCTGGGAAAAGACGCGAGTTCTATTTGTCTTGTGTAGGGCAATGGGAGCGCAATAGTGACTTTCCTTACCAGAAAACAACTCTTGTTCGTAGGACCAGAAACTGCATGTGATTCAACTCCATTTAACTAGGAAACAAACGCTAGCTCGCCTTACAAAAACACACTCTGCTTTTGAGAAAAGAGCACGCTTCTACTCTACTGTTTTTCCTATAGGGCCAGAACAGTGAGCTTGCTCAGAACATAAGAACTGTGCTTCCTACACAAACGGGCCATATCATGTTCAACTCTGCTTAGGAAACTGACAAGAACAGTAGCTCCTCTTCAGTCCGATCCACTGTACTTGCTGGGAACAGACGCGAGGGCTATTTGCACTGTGTATGGCAAGGGGAGGGCAATAGTGACTTTCCTTACCAGAAAACAACTCTTGCTCTTAGGACCAGAAACTGCATGTGATTCAACTCCATTTAGGACTGGGAAACAAACGCTAGCTCGCCTTACAAGAAACACACTCTGCTTTAGAGAAAAGAGCACTCTTCCACTCTACTGTGTTTCCTATAGGGCCAGAACAGTGAGCTTGCTCAGAACAAAAGAACTGTGCTTCCTACACACGGGCCATATCTAGTTCAACTCTGCTTAGGAAACTGACAAGAACAGTAGCTCCTCATCAGTCCAATACACTGTACTTGCTGGGAACAGACGCGAGTGCTATTTGCACTGTGTATGGCAAGGGGAGCGCAATAGTGACTCTTCTTACCAGAAAACAACTCTTGCTCTTAGGACCAGAAACTGCATGTGATTCAACTCCATTTAGGACTGGGAAACAAACGCTAGCTCGCCTTACAAGAAACACACTCTGCTTTAGAGAAAAGAGCACTCTTCTACTCTACTGTGTTTCCTATATGGCCAGAACAGTGAGCTTGGTCAGAACAAAAGAACTGTGCTTCCTACACACGGGCCATAACTAGTTCAACTCTGCTTAGGAAACTGACAAGAACAGTAGCTCCTCTTCAGTCCGAAACACTGTACTTGCTGGGAACAGACGCGAGTGCTATTTGCACTGTGTATGGCAATGGGAGCACAATAGTGATTTTCCTACCAGAAAACAACTCTTGCTCATAGGACCAGAAACTGCATGTGATTCAACTCCATTTCGGACTGGGATACAAATGCTAGCTCGCCTTCCATGAAACACACTCTGCTTTTGAGAAAAGAGCACTCTTCTACTCTACTGTGCTTCCTATGGGGTACGAACAGTGAGCTTGCTCAGAACAAAAGAACTGTGCTTCCTACACACACGGGCCATATCTAGTTCAACTCTGCTTAGGAAACTGAGAAGAACAGTAGCTCCTCTTCAGTCCAATACACTGTACTTTCGGGGAACAGACGCGAGTGCTATTTGCACTGTGTATGGCAATTGGAGCACAATAGTGACTCGTCTTACCAGAAAACAACTCTTGCTCGTAGGACAAAAAACTGCATGTGACTCAACTCCATTTAGGACTGGGAAACAAACGCTAGCTCGCCTTACAAGAAACACACTCTGCTTTAGAGAAAAGAGCACTCTTCTACTCTACTGTGTTTCCTATAGGGACAGAACAGTGAGCTTGCTCAGAACAAAAGAACTGTGCTTCCTACACACGGGCCATATCTAGTTCAACTCTGCTTAGGAAACTGACAAGAACAGTAGCTCCTATTCAGTCCAATACACTGTACTTGCTGGGAAAAGACGCGAGTGCTATTTGCCTTTTGTAGAGCAATGGGAGCGCAATAGTGACTTTCCTTACCAGAAAACAACTCTTGTTCCTAGGACCAGAAACTGCATGTGATTCAACTCCATTTAACTAGGAAACTAATGCTAGCTCGCCTTACAAAAACACACTCTGCTTTTGAGAAAAGAGCACGCTTCTACTCTACTGTTTTTCCTATAGGGCCAGAACAGTGAGCTTGCTCAGAACATAAGAACTGTGCTTCCTACACACACAGGCCATATCATGTTCAACTCTGCTTAGGAAACTGACAAGAACAGTAGCTCCTCTTCAGTCCGATACACTGTACTTGCTGGGAACAGACGCGAGAGCTATTTGCACTGTGTATGGCAAGGGGAGCGCAATAGTGACTTTCCTTACCAGAAAACAACTCTTGCTCTTAGGACCAGAAACTGCATGTGATTCAACTCCATTTAGGACTGGGATACAAACGCTAGCTCGCCTTACATGAAACACACTCTGCTTTTGAGAAAAGAGCACGCTTCTACTCTACTGTTTTTCCTATAGGGCCAGAACAGTGAGCTTGCTCAGAACATAAGAACTGTGCTTCCTACACACGGGCCATATCTAGTTCAACTCTGCTTAGGAAACTGACTAGAACAGTAGCTCCGCTTCAGTCTGAAACACTGTACTTGCTGGGAACTGACGCGAGTGCTATTTGCACTGTGTATGGCAATGGGAGCGCAATAGTGACTTTCCTTACCAGAAAACAACTATTGCTCATAGAACCAGAAACTGCATGTGATTCAACTCCATTTAGGACTGGGATACAAACGCTAGCTCGCCTTACATGAAACACACTCTGCTTTTGAGAAAAGAGCACGCTTCTACTCTACTGTTTTTCCTATAGGGCCAGAACAGTGAGCTTGCTCAGAACAAAAGAACTGTGCTTCCTACACACGGGCCATATCTAGTTCAACTCTGCTTAGGAAACTGACAAGAACAGTAGCTCCTCATCAGTCCAATACACTGTACTTGCTGGGAACAGACGCGAGTGCTATTTGCACTGTGTATGGCAAGGGGAGCGCAATAGTGACTCTTCTTACCAGAAAACAACTCTTGCTCTTAGGACCAGAAACTGCATGTGATTCAACTCCATTTAGGACTGGGAAACAAACGTTATCTCTCCTTACAAGAAACACACTCTGCTTTAGAGAAAAGAGCACTCTTCTACTCTACTGTGTTTCCTATGGGGCCAGAACATTGAGCTTGCTCAGAACAAAAGAACTGTGCTTCCTACATGCACGGACCATATCTAGTTCAACTCTGCTTAGGAAACTGACAAGAACAGTAGCTCCTATTCAGTCCAATACACTGTACTTGCTGGGAAAAGACGCGAGTTCTATTTGTCTTGTGTAGGGCAATGGGAGCGCAATAGTGACTTTCCTTACCAGAAAACAACTCTTGTTCGTAGGACCAGAAACTGCATGTGATTCAACTCCATTTAACTAGGAAACAAACGCTAGCTCGCCTTACAAAAACACACTCTGCTTTTGAGAAAAGAGCACGCTTCTACTCTACTGTTTTTCCTATAGGGCCAGAACAGTGAGCTTGCTCAGAACATAAGAACTGTGCTTCCTACACAAACGGGCCATATCATGTTCAACTCTGCTTAGGAAACTGACAAGAACAGTAGCTCCTCTTCAGTCCGATCCACTGTACTTGCTGGGAACAGACGCGAGGGCTATTTGCACTGTGTATGGCAAGGGGAGGGCAATAGTGACTTTCCTTACCAGAAAACAACTCTTGCTCTTAGGACCAGAAACTGCATGTGATTCAACTCCATTTAGGACTGGGAAACAAACGCTAGCTCGCCTTACAAGAAACACACTCTGCTTTAGAGAAAAGAGCACTCTTCCACTCTACTGTGTTTCCTATAGGGCCAGAACAGTGAGCTTGCTCAGAACAAAAGAACTGTGCTTCCTACACACGGGCCATATCTAGTTCAACTCTGCTTAGGAAACTGACAAGAACATTAGCTCCTCATCAGTCCAATACACTGTACTTGCTGGGAACAGACGCGAGTGCTATTTGCACTGTGTATGGCAAGGGGAGCGCAATAGTGACTCTTCTTACCAGAAAACAACTCTTGCTCTTAGGACCAGAAACTGCATGTGATTCAACTCCATTTAGGACTGGGAAACAAACGCTAGCTCGCCTTACAAGAAACACACTCTGCTTTAGAGAAAAGAGCACTCTTCTACTCTACTGTGTTTCCTATATGGCCAGAACAGTGAGCTTGGTCAGAACAAAAGAACTGTGCTTCCTACACACGGGCCATAACTAGTTCAACTCTGCTTAGGAAACTGACAAGAACAGTAGCTCCTCTTCAGTCCGAAACACTGTACTTGCTGGGAACAGACGCGAGTGCTATTTGCACTGTGTATGGCAATGGGAGCACAATAGTGATTTTCCTACCAGAAAACAACTCTTGCTCATAGGACCAGAAACTGCATGTGATTCAACTCCATTTCGGACTGGGATACAAATGCTAGCTCGCCTTCCATGAAACACACTCTGCTTTTGAGAAAAGAGCACTCTTCTACTCTACTGTGCTTCCTATGGGGTACGAACAGTGAGCTTGCTCAGAACAAAAGAACTGTGCTTCCTACACACACGGGCCATATCTAGTTCAACTCTGCTTAGGAAACTGAGAAGAACAGTAGCTCCTCTTCAGTCCAATACACTGTACTTTCGGGGAACAGACGCGAGTGCTATTTGCACTGTGTATGGCAATTGGAGCACAATAGTGACTCGTCTTACCAGAAAACAACTCTTGCTCGTAGGACAAAAAACTGCATGTGACTCAACTCCATTTAGGACTGGGAAACAAACGCTAGCTCGCCTTACAAGAAACACACTCTGCTTTAGAGAAAAGAGCACTCTTCTACTCTACTGTGTTTCCTATAGGGACAGAACAGTGAGCTTGCTCAGAACAAAAGAACTGTGCTTCCTACACACGGGCCATATCTAGTTCAACTCTGCTTAGGAAACTGACAAGAACAGTAGCTCCTATTCAGTCCAATACACTGTACTTGCTGGGAAAAGACGCGAGTGCTATTTGCCTTTTGTAGAGCAATGGGAGCGCAATAGTGACTTTCCTTACCAGAAAACAACTCTTGTTCCTAGGACCAGAAACTGCATGTGATTCAACTCCATTTAACTAGGAAACTAATGCTAGCTCGCCTTACAAAAACACACTCTGCTTTTGAGAAAAGAGCACGCTTCTACTCTACTGTTTTTCCTATAGGGCCAGAACAGTGAGCTTGCTCAGAACATAAGAACTGTGCTTCCTACACACACAGGCCATATCATGTTCAACTCTGCTTAGGAAACTGACAAGAACAGTAGCTCCTCTTCAGTCCGATACACTGTACTTGCTGGGAACAGACGCGAGAGCTATTTGCACTGTGTATGGCAAGGGGAGCGCAATAGTGACTTTCCTTACCAGAAAACAACTCTTGCTCTTAGGACCAGAAACTGCATGTGATTCAACTCCATTTAGGACTGGGAAACAAACGCTACCTCGCCTTACAAGAAACACACTCTGCTTTAGAGAAAAGAGCATTCTTCTACTCTAATGTGTTTCCTATAGGGAAAGAACAGTGAGCTTGCTCAGAACAAAAGAACTGTGCTTCCTACACACGGGCCATATCTAGTTCAACTCTGCTTAGGAAACTGACAAGAACAGTAGCTCCTCTTCAGTCCGATACACTGTACTTGCTGGGAACAGACGCGAGTGCTATTTGCACTGTGTATGGCAAGGGGAGCGCAATAGTAACTTTCCTTACCAGAAAACAACTCTTGCTCTTAGGACCAGAAACTGCATGTGATTCAACTCCATTTAGGACTGGGAAACAAACGCTAGCTCGCCTTACCAGAAACACACTATGCTTTTGTGAAAAGAGCACTCTTCTACTCTACTGTGTTTCCTATAGGGTCCGAACAGTGAGCATGCTCAGAACAAAAGAACTGTGCTTCCTACACACACGGCCATATCTAGTTCAATTCTGCTTAGGAAACTGACAAGAACAGTAGCTCCTCTTCAGTCCGATACACTGTACTTGCTGGGAACAGACGCATGTGCGATTTGCACTGTGTATGGCAATGGGAGCACAATAGTGACTTTCCTTACCAGAAAACAACTCTTGCTCGTAGGACCAGAAACTGCATGTGATTCAACTCCATTTAGGACTGGGAAACAAACGCTAGCTCTCCTTACAAGAAACACACTCTGCTTTAGAGAAAAGAGCACTCTTCTACTCTACTGTGTTTCCTATGGGGTCCAAACAGTGAGCTTGCTCAGAACAAAAGAACTGTGCTTCCTACACACACGGACCATATCTAGTTCAACTCTGCTTAGGAAACTGACAAGAACAGTAGCTCCTATTCAGTCCAATACAGTGTACTTGCTGGGAAAAGACATGAGTGCTATTTGCCTTGTGTAGGGCAATGGGAGCGCAATAGTGACTTTCCTTACCAGAAAACAACTCTTGTTCGTAGGACCAGAAACTGCATGTGATTCAACTCCATTTAACTAGGAAACAAACGCTAGCTCGCCTTCCAAGAAACACACTCTGCTTTTGAGAAAAGAGCACGCTTCTACTCTACTGTTTTTCCTATAGGGCCAGAACAGTGAGCTTGCTCAGAACATAAGAACTGTGCTTCCTACACACACGGGCCATATCATGTTCAACTCTGCTTAGGAAACTGACAAGAACAGTAGCTCCTCTTCAGTCCGATCCACTGTACTTGCTGGGAACAGACGCGAGAGCTATTTGCAGTGTATATGGCAAGGGGAGCGCAATAGTGACTTTCCTTACTAGAAAACAACTCTTGCTCTTAGGACCAGAAACTGCATGTGATTCAACTCCATTTATAACTGGGAAACAAACGCTGGCTTGCCTTACAAGAAACACACTCTGCTTTAGAGAAAAGAGCACTCTTCTACTCTACTGTGTTTCCTATAAGGCCAGAACAGTGAACTTGCTCAGAACAAAAGAACTGTGCTTCCTACACACGGGCCATATCTAGTTCAACTCTGCTTAGGAAACTGACTAGAACAGTAGCTCCGCTTCAGTCTGAAACACTGTACTTGCTGGGAACTGACGCGAGTGCTATTTGCACTGTGTATGGCAATGGGAGCGCAATAGTGACTTTCCTTACCAGAAAACAACTATTGCTCATAGAACCAGAAACTGCATGTGATTCAACTCCATTTAGGACTGGGATACAAACGCTAGCTCGCCTTACATGAAACACACTCTGCTTTTGAGAAAAGAGCACGCTTCTACTCTACTGTTTTTCCTATAGGGCCAGAACAGTGAGCTTGCTCAGAACATAAGAACTGTGCTTCCTACACACACGGGCCATATCATGTTCAACTCTGCTTAGGAAACTGACAAGAACAGTAGCTCCTCTTCAGTCCGATACACTGTACTTGCTGGGAACAGACGCGAGAGCTATTTGCACTGTGTATGGCAAGAGGAGCGCAATAGTGACTTTCCTTAGCAGAAAACAACTCTTGCTCTTAGGACCAGAAACTGCATGTGATTCAACTCCATTTAGGACTGGGAAACAAACGCTAGCTCGCCTTACAAGAAACACACTCTGCTTTAGAGAAAAGAGCACTCTTCTACTCTAATGTGTTTCCTATAGGGAAAGAACAGTGAGCTTGCTCAGAACAAAACAACTGTGCTTCCTACACACGGGCCATATCTAGTTCAACTCTGCTTAGGAAACTGACAAGAACAGTAGCTCCTCTTCAGTCCGATACACTGTACTTGTTGGGAACAGACGCGAGTGCTATTTGCACTGTGTATGGCAAGGGGAGCGCAATAGTGACTTTCCTTACCAGAAAACAACTCTTGCTCTTAGGACCAGAAACTGCATGTGATTCAACTCCATTTAGGACTGGGAAACAAACGCTAGCTCGCCTTACCAGAAACACACTCTGCTTTAGAGAAAAGAGCACTCTTCTACTCTACTGTTTTTCCTATAGGGCCAGAACAGTGAGCTTGCTCAGAACATAAGAACTGTGCTTCCTACACACACGGGCCATATCATGTTCAACTCTGCTTAGGAAACTGACAAGAACAGTAGCTCCTCTTCAGTCCGATACACTGTACTTGCTGGGAACAGACGCGAGAGCTATTTGCACTGTGTATGGCAAGGGGAGCGCAATAGTGACTTTCCTTACAGAAAACAACTCTTGCTCTTAAGACCAGAAACTGCATGTGATTCAACTCCATTTAGGACTGGGAAACAAACGCTACCTCGCCTTACAAGAAACACACTCTGCTTTAGAGAAAAGAGCACTCTTCTACTCTAATGTGTTTCCTATAGGGAAAGAACAGTGAGCTTGCTCAGAACAAAAGAACTGTGCTTCCTACACACGGGCCATATCTAGTTCAACTCTGCTTAGGAAACTGACAAGAACAGTAGCTCCTCTTCAGTCCGATACACTGTACTTGCTGGGAACAGACGCGAGTGCTATTTGCACTGTGTATGGCAAGGGGAGCGCAATAGTGACTTTCCTTACCAGAAAACAACTCTTGCTCTTAGGACCAGAAACTGCATGTGATTCAACTCCATTTAGGACTGGGAAACAAACGCTAGCTCACCTTACCAGAAACACACTCTGCTTTAGAGAAAAGAGCACTCTTCTACTCTACTGTGTTTCCTATAGGGAAAGAACAGTGAGCTTGCTCAGAACAAAAGAACTGTGCTTCCTACACACGGGCCATATCTAGTTCAACTCTGCTTAGGAAACTGACAAGAACAGTAGCTCCTCTTCAGTCCGATACACTGTACTTGCTGGGAACAGATGATAGTGCTATTTGCACTGTGTATGGCAAGGGGAGCGCAATAGTGACTCTTCTTACCATAAAACAACTCTTGCACGTAGGACTAGAAACTGCATGTGATTCAACTCCATTTAAGACTGGGAAACAAACGCTAGCTCGCCTTAGAGAAAAACACTCTGCTTTAGAAAAAAGAGCACTCTTCTACTCTACTGTGTTTCCTATATGGCCAGAACAGTGAGCTTGGTCAGAACAAAAGAACTGTGCTTCCTACACACGGGCCATAACTAGTTCAACTCTGCTTAGGAAACTGACAAGAACAGTAGCTCCTCTTCAGTCCGAAACACTGTACTTGCTGGGAACAGACGCGAGTGCTATTTGCACTGTGTATGGCAATGGGAGCGCAATAGTGACTTTCCTTACCAGAAAACAACTCTTGTTCATAGGACCAGAAACTGCATGTGATTCAACTCCATTTTGGACTGGGATACAAATGCTAGCTCGCCTTCCATGAAAAACACTCTGCTTTTGAGAAAAGAGCACTCTTCTACTCTACTGTGCTTCCTATGGGGTCCGAACAGTGAGCTTGCTCAGAACAAAAGAACTGTGCTTCCTACACACACGGGCCATATCTAGTTCAACTCTGCTTAGGAAACTGAGAAGAACAGTAGCTCCTCTTCAGTCCAATACACTGTACTTTCGGGGAACAGACGCGAGTGCTATTTGCACGGTGTATGGCAATTGGAGCACAATAGTGACTCGTCTTACCAGAAAACAACTCTTGCTCGTAGGACAAAAAACTGCATGTGACTCAACTCCATTTAGGACTGGGAAACAAACGATAGCTCGCCTTACAAGAAACACACTCTGCTTTTGAGAACAGAGCACTCTTCTACTCTACTGTGTTTCCTATTGGGTCTGAACAGTGAGCTTGCTCAGAACAAAAGAACTGTGCTTCCTACACACACGGCCATAACTAGTTCAATTCTGCTTAGGAACCTGACAAGAACAGTAGATCCTCTTCAGTCCAATACACTGTACTTCCTGGGAACAGACACCAGTGCTATTTGTCCTGTGTATGGCAATGGGAGCGCAATAGTGACTCTTCTTACCATAAAACAACTCTTGCTCGCAGGACCAGAAACTGCATGTGATTCAACTCCATTTAGGACTGGGAAACAAAAGCTAGCTCACCTTACAAGAAACACACTCTGCTTTAGAGAAAAGAGCACTCTTCTACTCTACTGTGTTTCCTATAGGGACAGAACAGTGAGCTTGCTCAGAACAAAAGAACTGTGCTTCCTACACACGGGCCATATCTAGTTCAACTCTGCTTAGGAAACTGACAAGAACAGTAGCTCCTATTCAGTCCAATACACTGTACTTGCTGGGAAAAGACGCCAGTGCTATTTGCCTTTTGTAGAGCAATGGGAGCGCAATAGTGACTTTCCTTACCAGAAAACAACTCTTGTTCCTAGGACCAGAAACTGCATGTGATTCAACTCCATTTAACTAGGAAACTAACGCTAGCTCGCCTTACAAAAACACACTCTGCTTTTGAGAAAAGAGCACGCTTCTACTCTACTGTTTTTCCTATAGGGCCAGAACAGTGAGCTTGCTCAGAACATAAGAACTGTGCTTCCTACACACACGGGCCATATCATGTTCAACTCTGCTTAGGAAACTGACAAGAACAGTAGCTCCTCTTCAGTCCGATACACTGTACTTGCTGGGAACAGACGCGAGAGCTATTTGCACTGTGTATGGCAAGGGGAGCGCAATAGTGACTTTCCTTACCAGAAAACAACTCTTGCTCTTAGGACCAGAAACTGCATGTGATTCAACTCCATTTAGGACTGGGAAACAAACGCTACCTCGCCTTACAAGAAACACACTCTGCTTTAGAGAAAAGAGCATTCTTCTACTCTAATGTGTTTCCTATAGGGAAAGAACAGTGAGCTTGCTCAGAACAAAAGAACTGTGCTTCCTACACACGGGCCATATCTAGTTCAACTCTGCTTAGGAAACTGACAAGAACAGTAGCTCCTCTTCAGTCCGATACACTGTACTTGCTGGGAACAGACGCGAGTGCTATTTGCACTGTGTATGGCAAGGGGAGCGCAATAGTAACTTTCCTTACCAGAAAACAACTCTTGCTCTTAGGACCAGAAACTGCATGTGATTCAACTCCATTTAGGACTGGGAAACAAACGCTAGCTCGCCTTACCAGAAACACACTATGCTTTTGTGAAAAGAGCACTCTTCTACTCTACTGTGTTTCCTATAGGGTCCGAACAGTGAGCATGCTCAGAACAAAAGAACTGTGCTTCCTACACACACGGCCATATCTAGTTCAATTCTGCTTAGGAAACTGACAAGAACAGTAGCTCCTCTTCAGTCCAATACACTGTACTTGCTGGGAACAGAGGCATGTGCGATTTGCACTGTGTATGGCAATGGGAGCACAATAGTGACTTTCCTTACCAGAAAACAACTCTTGCTCGTAGGACCAGAAACTGCATGTGATTCAACTCCATTTAGGACTGGGAAACAAACGCTAGCTCTCCTTACAAGAAACACACTCTGCTTTAGAGAAAAGAGCACTCTTCTACTCTACTGTGTTTCCTATGGGGTCCAAACAGTGAGCTTGCTCAGAACAAAAGAACTGTGCTTCCTACACACACGGACCATATCTAGTTCAACTCTGCTTAGGAAACTGACAAGAACAGTAGCTCCTATTCAGTCCAATACACTGTACTTGCTGGGAAAAGACACGAGTGCTATTTGCCTTGTGTAGGGCAATGGGAGCGCAATAGTGACTTTCCTTACCAGAAAACAACTCTTGTTCGTAGGACCAGAAACTGCATGTGATTCAACTCCATTTAACTAGGAAACAAACGCTAGCTCGCCTTCCAAGAAACACACTCTGCTTTTGAGAAAAGAGCACGCTTCTACTCTACTGTTTTTCCTATAGGGCCAGAACAGTGAGCTTGCTCAGAACATAAGAACTGTGCTTCCTACACACACGGGCCATATCATGTTCAACTCTGCTTAGGAAACTGACAAGAACAGTAGCTCCTCTTCAGTCCGATCCACTGTACTTGCTGGGAACAGACGCGAGAGCTATTTGCACTGTATATGGCAAGGGGAGCGCAATAGTGACTTTCCTTACTAGAAAACAACTCTTGCTCTTAGGACCAGAAACTGCATGTGATTCAACTCCATTTAGGACTGGGAAACAAACGCTAGCTTGCCTTACAAGAAACACACTCTGCTTTAGAGAAAAGAGCACTCTTCTACTCTACTGTGTTTCCTATAGGGCCAGAACAGTGAACTTGCTCAGAACAAAAGAACTGTGCTTCCTACACACGGGCCATATCTAGTTCAACTCTGCTTAGGAAACTGACAAGAACAGTAGCTCCTCTTCAGTCCGAAACACTGTACTTGCTGGGAACTGACGCGAGTGCTATTTGCACTGTGTATGGCAATGGGAGGGCAATAGTGACTTTCCTTACCAGAAAACAACTATTGCTCATAGAACCAGAAACTGCATGTGATTCAACTCCATTTAGGACTGGGATACAAACGCTAGCTCGCCTTACATGAAACACACTCTGCTTTTGAGAAAAGAGCACGCTTCTACTCTACTGTTTTTCCTATAGAGCCAGAACAGTGAGCTTGCTCAGAATATAAGAACTGTGCTTCCTACACACACGGGCCATATCATGTTCAACTCTGCTTAGGAAACTGACAAGAACAGTAGCTCCTCTTCAGTCCGATACACTGTACTTGCTGGGAACAGACGCGAGAGCTATTTGCACTGTGTATGGCAAGGGGAGCGCAATAGTGACTTTCCTTAGCAGAAAACAACTCTTGCTCTTAGGACCAGAAACTGCATGTGATTCAACTCCATTTAGGACTGGGAAACAAACGCTAGCTCGCCTTACAAGAAACACACTCTGCTTTAGAGAAAAGAGCACTCTTCTACTCTAATGTTTTTCCTATAGAAAAAGAACAGTGAGCTTGCTCAGAACAAAAGAACTGTGCTTCCTACACACGGGCCATATCTAGTTCAACTCTGCTTAGGAAACTGACAAGAACAGTAGCTCCTCTTCAGTCCGATACACTGTACTTGTTGGGAACAGACGCGAGTGCTATTTGCACTGTGTATGGAAAGGGGAGCGCAATAGTGACTTTCCTTACCAGAAAACAACTCTTGCTCTTAGGACCAGAAACTGCATGTGATTCAACTCCATTTAGGACTGGGAAACAAACGCTAGCTCGCCTTACCAGAAACACACTCTGCTTTAGAGAAAAGAGCACTCTTCTACTCTACTGTTTTTCCTATAGGGCCAGAACAGTGAGCTTGCTCAGAACATAAGAACTGTGCTTCCTACACACACGGGCCATATCATGTTCAACTCTGCTTAGGAAACTGACAGGAACAGTAGCTCCTCTTCAGTCCGATACACTGTACTTGCTGGGAACAGATGCGAGTGCTTTTTGCACTGTGTATGGCAAGGGGAGCACAATAGTGACTCTTCTTACCATAAAACAACTCTTGCACGTAGGACTAGAAACTGCATGTGATTCAACTCCATTTAGGACTGGGAAACAAACGCTAGCTCGCCTTACAAGAAACACACTCTGCTTTAGAGAAAAGAGCACTCTTCTACTCTACTGTGTTTCCTATATGGCCAGAACAGTGAGCTTGGTCAGAACAAAAGAACTGTGCTTCCTACACACGGGCCAAAACTAGTTCAACTCTGCTTAGGAGACTGACAAGAACAGTAGCTCCTCTTCAGTCCGAAACACTGTACTTGCTGGGAACAGACGCGAGTGCTATTTGCACTGTGTATGGCAATGGGAGCGCAATAGTGACTTTCCCTACCAGAAAACAACTCTTGCTCATAGGACCAGAAACTGCATGTGATTCAACTCCATTTCGGACTGGGATACAAATGCTAGCTCGCCTTCCATGAAACACACTCTGCTTTTGAGAAAAGAGCACTCTTCTACTCTACTGTGCTTCCTATGGGGTCCGAACAGTGAGCTTGCTCAGAACAAAAGAACTGTGCTTCCTACACACACGGGCCATATCTCGTTCAACTCTGCTTAGGAAACTGAGAAGAACAGTATGTCCTCTTCAGTCCAATACACTGTACTTTCGGGGAACAGACGCGAGTGCTATTTGCACTGTGTATGGCAATTGGAGCACAATAGTGACTCGTCTTACCAGAAAACAACTCTTGCTCGTAGGACAAAAAACTGCATGTGACTCAACTCCATTTAGGACTGGGAAACAAACGCTAGCTCGCCTTACAAGAAACACACTCTGCTTTTGAGAAAAGAGCACTCTTCTACCCTACTGTGTTTCCTATGGTGTCCGAACAGTGAGCTTGCTCAGAACAAAAGAACTGTGCTTCCTACACACACGGCCATATCTAGTTCAATTCTGCTTAGGAACCTGACAAGAACAGTAGATCCTCTTCAGTCCAATACACTGTACTTGCTGGGAACAGACGCCAGTGCTATTTGTCCTGTATATGGCAATGGTTGCACAATAGTGACTCTTCTTACCAAAAAACAACTCTTGCTCGTAGGACTAGAAACTGCATGTGATTCACCTCCATTTAGGACTGGGAAACAAATGCTAGCTCGCCTTACAAGAAACACACTCTGCTTTAGAGAAAAGAGCACTCTTCTACTCTACTGTGTTTCCTATATGGGCATAACTGTGAGCTTGGTCAGAACAAAAGAACTGTGCTTCCTACACACGGGCCATATCTAGATCAACTCTGCTTAGGAAACTGACAATAGCATTAGCTCCTCTTCAGTCCGGTACACTGTACTTGCTGGGAACAGACGCGAGTGCTATTTGCACTGTGTATGGCAATGGGAGCGCAATAGTGACTTTCCTTACCAGAAAACAACTCTTGCTCGTAGGACCAGAAACTGCATGTGATTCCACTCCATTTAGGACTGGGAAGCAAATGCTAGCTCGCCTTACAAGAAACACAATCTGCTTTAGAGAAAAGACACTCTTCTACTCTACAGTGTTTCCTATGGGGTCCAAACAGTGAGCTTGCTCAGAACAAAAGAACTGTGCTTCCTACACACACGGACCATATGTAGTTCAATTCTGCTTAGGAACCTGACAAGAACAGTAGATCCTCTTCAGTCCAATACACTGTACTTCCTGGGAACAGACGCTAGTGCTATTTGTCCTGTGTATGGCAATGGCAGCGCAATAGTGACTCTTCTTACCATAAAACAACTCTTGCTCGTAGGACCAGAAACTGCATGTGATTCAACTCCATTTAGGACTGGGAAACAAACGCTAGCTCGCCTTACAAGAAACACACTATGCTTTTGAGAAAAGAGCACTCTTCTACTCTACTGTGTTTCCTATAGGGTCCGCACAGTGAGCTTGCTCAGAACAAAAGAACTGTGCTTCTTACACACACGGCCATATCTAGTTCAATTCTGCTAAGAAAACTGACAAGAACAGTAGCTCCTCTTCAGTCCAATACACTGTACTTGCTGGGAACAGACGCATGTGCGATTTGCACTGTGTATGGCAATGGGAGCACAATAGTGACTTTCCTTACCAGAAAACAACTCTTGCTCGTAGGACCAGAAACTGCATGTGATTCAACTCCATTTAGGACTGGGAAACAAACGTTATCTCTCCTTACAAGAAACACACTCTGCTTTAGAGAAAAGAGCACTCTTCTACTCTACTGTGTTTCCTATGGGGCCAGAACAGTGAGCTTGCTCAGAACAAAAGAACTGTGCTTCCTACATGCACGGACCATATCTAGTTCAACTCTGCTTAGGAAACTGACAAGAACAGTAGCTCCTATTCAGTCCAATACACTGTACTTGCTGGGAAAAGACGCGAGTGCTATTTGTCTTGTGTAGGGCAATGGGAGCGCAATAGTGACTTTCCTTACCAGAAAACAACTCTTGTTCGTAGGACCAGAAACTGCATGTGATTCAATTCCATTTAACTAGGAAACAAACGCTAGCTCGCCTTACAAAAACACACTCTGCTTTTGAGAAAAGAGCACGCTTCTACTCTACTGTTTTTCCTATAGGGCCAGAACAGTGAGCTTGCTCAGAACATAAGAACTGTGCTTCCTACACAAACGGGCCATATCATGTTCAACTCTGCTTAGGAAACTGACAAGAACAGTAGCTCCTCTTCAGTCCGATCCACTGTACTTGCTGGGAACAGACGTGAGAGCTATTTGCACTGTGTATGGCAAGGGGAGGGCAATAGTGACTTTCCTTACCAGAAAACAACTCTTGCTCTTAGGACCAGAAACTGCATGTGATTCAACTCCATTTAGGACTGGGAAACAAACGCTAGCTCGCCTTACAAGAAACACACTCTGCTTTAGAGAAAAGAGCACTCTTCCACTCTACTGTGTTTCCTATAGGGCCAGAACAGTGAGCTTGCTCAGAACAAAAGAACTGTGCTTCCTACACACGGGCCATATCTAGTTCAACTCTGCTTAGGAAACTGACAAGAACAGTAGCTCCTCATCAGTCCAATACACTGTACTTGCTGGGAACAGACGCGAGTGCTATTTGCACTGTGTATGGCAAGGGGAGCGCAATAGTGACTCTTCTTACCAGAAAACAACTCTTGCTCTTAGGACCAGAAACTGCATGTGATTCAACTCCATTTAGGACTGGGAAACAAACGCTAGCTCGCCTTACAAGAAACACACTCTGCTTTAGAGAAAAGAGCACTCTTCTACTCTACTGTGTTTCCTATATGGCCAGAACAGTGAGCTTGGTCAGAACAAAAGAACTGTGCTTCCTACACACGGGCCATAACTAGTTCAACTCTGCTTAGGAAACTGACAAGAACAGTAGCTCCTCTTCAGTCCGAAACACTGTACTTGCTGGGAACAGACGCGAGTGCTATTTGCACTGTGTATGGCAATGGGAGCACAATAGTGATTTTCCTACCAGAAAACAACTCTTGCTCATAGGACCAGAAACTGCATGTGATTCAACTCCATTTCGGACTGGGATACAAATGCTAGCTCGCCTTCCATGAAACACACTCTGCTTTTGAGAAAAGAGCACTCTTCTACTCTACTGTGCTTCCTATGGGGTACGAACAGTGAGCTTGCTCAGAACAAAAGAACTGTGCTTCCTACACACACGGGCCATATCTAGTTCAACTCTGCTTAGGAAACTGAGAAGAACAGTAGCTCCTCTTCAGTCCAATACACTGTACTTTCGGGGAACAGACGCGAGTGCTATTTGCACTGTGTATCGCAATTGGAGCACAATAGTGACTCGTCTTACCAGAAAACAACTCTTGCTCGTAGGACAAAAAACTGCATGTGACTCAACTCCATTTAGGACTGGGAAACAAACGCTAGCTCGCCTTACAAGAAACACACTCTGCTTTAGAGAAAAGAGCACTCTTCTACTCTACTGTGTTTCCTATGGGGTCCAAACAGTGAGCTTGCTCAGAACAAAAGAACTGTGCTTCCTACACACACGGACCATATCTAGTTCAACTCTGCTTAGGAAACTGACAAGAACAGTAGCTCCTATTCAGTCCAATACACTGTACTTGCTGGGAAAAGACGCGAGTGCTATTTGCCTTTTGTAGAGCAATGGGAGCGCAATAGTGACTTTCCTTACCAGAAAACAACTCTTGTTCCTAGGACCAGAAACTGCATGTGATTCAACTCCATTTAACTAGGAAACTAATGCTAGCTCGCCTTACAAAAACACACTCTGCTTTTGAGAAAAGAGCACGCTTCTACTCTACTGTTTTTCCTATAGGGCCAGAACAGTGAGCTTGCTCAGAACATAAGAACTGTGCTTCCTACACACACAGGCCATATCATGTTCAACTCTGCTTAGTAAACTGACAAGAACAGTAGCTCCTCTTCAGTCCGATACACTGTACTTGCTGGGAACAGACGCGAGAGCTATTTGCACTGTGTATGGCAAGGGGAGCGCAATAGTGACTTTCCTTACCAGAAAACAACTCTTGCTCTTAGGACCAGAAACTGCATGTGATTCAACTCCATTTAGGACTGGGAAACAAACGCTAGCTCGCCTTACAAGAAACACACTCTGCTTTAGAGAAAAGAGCATTCTTCTACTCTAATGTGTTTCCTATAGGGAAAGAACAGTGAGCTTGCTCAGAACAAAAGAACTGTGCTTCCTACACACGGGCCATATCTAGTTCAACTCTGCTTAGGAAACTGACAAGAACAGTAGCTCCTCTTCAGTCCGATACACTGTACTTGCTGGGAACAGACGCGAGTGCTATTTGCACTGTGTATGGCAAGGGGAGCGCAATAGTAACTTTCCTTACCAGAAAACAACTCTTGCTCTTAGGACCAGAAACTGCATGTGATTCAACTCCATTTAGGACTGGGAAACAAACGCTAGCTCGCCTTACCAGAAACACACTATGCTTTTGTGAAAAGAGCACTCTTCTACTCTACTGTGTTTCCTATAGGGTCCGAACAGTGAGCATGCTCAGAACAAAAGAACTGTGCTTCCTACACACACGGCCATATCTAGTTCAATTCTGCTTAGGAAACTGACAAGAACAGTAGCTCCTCTTCAGTCCGATACACTGTACTTGCTGGGAACAGACGCATGTGCGATTTGCACTGTGTATGGCAATGGGAGCACAATAGTGACTTTCCTTACCAGAAAACAACTCTTGCTCGTAGGACCAGAAACTGCATGTGATTCAACTCCATTTAGGACTGGGAAACAAACGCTAGCTCTCCTTACAAGAAACACACTCTGCTTTAGAGAAAAGAGCACTCTTCTACTCTACTGTGTTTCCTATGGGGTCCAAACAGTGAGCTTGCTCAGAACAAAAGAACTGTGCTTCCTACACACACGGACCATATCTAGTTCAACTCTGCTTAGGAAACTGACAAGAACAGTAGCTCCTATTCAGTCCAATACAGTGTACTTGCTGGGAAAAGACATGAGTGCTATTTGCCTTGTGTAGGGCAATGGGAGCGCAATAGTGACTTTCCTTACCAGAAAACAACTCTTGTTCGTAGGACCAGAAACTGCATGTGATTCAACTCCATTTAACTAGGAAACAAACGCTAGCTCGCCTTCCAAGAAACACACTCTGCTTTTGAGAAAAGAGCACGCTTCTACTCTACTGTTTTTCCTATAGGGCCAGAACAGTGAGCTTGCTCAGAACATAAGAACTGTGCTTCCTACACACACGGGCCATATCATGTTCAACTCTGCTTAGGAAACTGACAAGAACAGTAGCTCCTCTTCAGTCCGATCCACTGTACTTGCTGGGAACAGACGCGAGAGCTATTTGCAGTGTATATGGCAAGGGGAGCGCAATAGTGACTTTCCTTACTAGAAAACAACTCTTGCTCTTAGGACCAGAAACTGCATGTGATTCAACTCCATTTAGGACTGGGAAACAAACGCTAGCTTGCCTTACAAGAAACACACTCTGCTTTAGAGAAAAGAGCACTCTTCTACTCTACTGTGTTTCCTATAAGGCCAGAACAGTGAACTTGCTCAGAACAAAAGAACTGTGCTTCCTACACACGGGCCATATCTAGTTCAACTCTGCTTAGGAAACTGACTAGAACAGTAGCTCCGCTTCAGTCTGAAACACTGTACTTGCTGGGAACTGACGCGAGTGCTATTTGCACTGTGTATGGCAATGGGAGCGCAATAGTGACTTTCCTTACCAGAAAACAACTATTGCTCATAGAACCAGAAACTGCATGTGATTCAACTCCATTTAGGACTGGGATACAAACGCTAGCTCGCCTTACATGAAACACACTCTGCTTTTGAGAAAAGAGCACGCTTCTACTCTACTGTTTTTCCTATAGGGCCAGAACAGTGAGCTTGCTCAGAACATAAGAACTGTGTTTCCTACACACACGGGCCATATCATGTTCAACTCTGCTTAGGAAACTGACAAGAACAGTAGCTCCTCTTCAGTCCGATACACTGTACTTGCTGGGAACAGACGCGAGAGCTATTTGCACTGTGTATGGCAAGGGGAGCGCAATAGTGACTTTCCTTAGCAGAAAACAACTCTTGCTCTTAGGACCAGAAACTGCATGTGATTCAACTCCATTTAGGACTGGGAAACAAACGCTAGCTCGCCTTACAAGAAACACACTCTGCTTTAGAGAAAAGAGCACTCTTCTACTCTAATGTGTTTCCTATATGGAAAGAACAGTGAGCTTGCTCAGAACAAAACAACTGTGCTTCCTACACACGGGCCATATCTAGTTCAACTCTGCTTAGGAAACTGACAAGAACAGTAGCTCCTCTTCAGTCCGATACACTGTACTTGTTGGGAACAGACGCGAGTGCTATTTGCACTGTGTATGGCAAGGGGAGCGCAATAGTGACTTTCCTTACCAGAAAACAACTCTTGCTCTTAAGACCAGAAACTGCATGTGATTCAACTCCATTTAGGACTGGGAAACAAACGCTAGCTCGCCTTACCAGAAACACACTCTGCTTTAGAGAAAAGAGCACTCTTCTACTCTACTGTTTTTCCTATAGGGCCAGAACAGTGAGCTTGCTCAGAACATAAGAACTGTGCTTCCTACACACACGGGCCATATCATGTTCAACTCTGCTTAGGAAACTGACAAGAACAGTAGCTCCTCTTCAGTCCGATACACTGTACTTGCTGGGAACAGACGCGAGAGCTATTTGCACTGTGTATGGCAAGGGGAGCGCAATAGTGACTTTCCTTACCAGAAAACAACTCTTGCTCTTAAGACCAGAAACTGCATGTGATTCAACTCCATTTAGGACTGGGAAACAAACGCTACCTCGCCTTACAAGAAACACACTCTGCTTTAGAGAAAAGAGCACTCTTCTACTCTAATGTGTTTCCTATAGGGAAAGAACAGTGAGCTTGCTCAGAACAAAAGAACTGTGCTTCCTACACACGGGCCATATCTAGTTCAACTCTGCTTAGGAAACTGACAAGAACAGTAGCTCCTCTTCAGTCCGATACACTGTACTTGCTGGGAACAGACGCGAGTGCTATTTGCACTGTGTATGGCAAGGGGAGCGCAATAGTGACTTTCCTTACCAGAAAACAACTCTTGCTCTTAGGACCAGAAACTGCATGTGATTCAACTCCATTTAGGACTGGGAAACAAACGCTAGCTCACCTTACCAGAAACACACTCTGCTTTAGAGAAAAGAGCACTCTTCTACTCTACTGTGTTTCCTATAGGGAAAGAACAGTGAGCTTGCTCAGAACAAAAGAACTGTGCTTCCTACACACGGGCCATATCTAGTTCAACTCTGCTTAGGAAACTGACAAGAACAGTAGCTCCTCTTCAGTCCGATACACTGTACTTGCTGGGAACAGATGCGAGTGCTATTTGCACTGTGTATGGCAAGGGGAGCGCAATAGTGACTCTTCTTACCATAAAACAACTCTTGCACGTAGGACTAGAAACTGCATGTGATTCAACTCCATTTAGGACTGGGAAACAAACGCTAGCTCGCCTTAGAGAAAAACACTCTGCTTTAGAAAAAAGAGCACTCTTCTACTCTACTGTGTTTCCTATATGGCCAGAACAGTGAGCTTGGTCAGAACAAAAGAACTGTGCTTCCTACACACGGGCCATAACTAGTTCAACTCTGCTTAGGAAACTGACAAGAACAGTAGCTCCTCTTCAGTCCGAAACACTGTACTTGCTGGGAACAGACGCGAGTGCTATTTGCACTGTGTATGGCAATGGGAGCGCAATAGTGACTTTCCTTACCAGAAAACAACTCTTGTTCATAGGACCAGAAACTGCATGTGATTCAACTCCATTTTGGACTGGGATACAAATGCTAGCTCGCCTTCCATGAAAAACACTCTGCTTTTGAGAAAAGAGCACTCTTCTACTCTACTGTGCTTCCTATGGGGTCCGAACAGTGAGCTTGCTCAGAACAAAAGAACTGTGCTTCCTACACACACGGGCCATATCTAGTTCAACTCTGCTTAGGAAACTGAGAAGAACAGTAGCTCCTCTTCAGTCCAATACACTGTACTTTCGGGGAACAGACGCGAGTGCTATTTGCACGGTGTATGGCAATTGGAGCACAATAGTGACTCGTCTTACCAGAAAACAACTCTTGCTCGTAGGACAAAAAACTGCATGTGACTCAACTCCATTTAGGACTGGGAAACAAACAATAGCTCGCCTTACAAGAAACACACTCTGCTTTTGAGAACAGAGCACTCTTCTACTCTACTGTGTTTCCTATTGGGTCTGAACAGTGAGCTTGCTCAGAACAAAAGAACTGTGCTTCCTACACACACGGCCATAACTAGTTCAATTCTGCTTAGGAACCTGACAAGAACAGTAGATCCTCTTCAGTCCAATACACTGTACTTGCTGGGAACAGACGCCAGTGCTATTTGTCCTGTATATGGCAATGGTTGCACAATAGTGACTCTTCTTACCAAAAAACAACTCTTGCTCGTAGGACTAGAAACTGCATGTGATTCACCTCCATTTAGGACTGGGAAACAAATGCTAGCTCGCCTTACAAGAAACACACTCTGCTTTAGAGAAAAGAGCACTCTTCTACTCTACTGTGTTTCCTATATGGGCATAACTGTGAGCTTGGTCAGAACAAAAGAACTGTGCTTCCTACACACGGGCCATAACTAGTTCAACTCTGCTTAGGAAACTGACAAGAACAGTAGCTCCTCTTCAGTCCGAAACACTGTACTTGCTGGGAACTGACGCGAGTGCTATTTGCACTGTGTATGGCAATGGGAGCGCAATAGTGACTTTCCTTACCAGAAAACAACTATTGCTCATAGAACCAGAAACTGCATGTGATTCAACTCCATTTAGGACTGGGATACAAATGCTAGCTCGCCTTACGTGAAACACACTCTGCTTTTGAGAAAAGAGCACTCTTCTACTCTACTGTGCTTCCTATGGGGTACGAACAGTGAGCTTGCTCAGAACAAAAGAACTGTGCTTCCTACACACACGGGCCATATCTAGTTCAACTCTGCTTAGGAAACTGAGAAGAACAATAGCTCCTCTTCAGTCCAAGACACTGTACTTTCGGGGAACAGACGCGAGTGCTATTTGCACTGTGTATGGCAATTGGAGCACAATAGTGACTCGTCTTACCAGAAAACAACTCTTGCTTGTAGGACAAAAACTGCATGTGACTCAACTCCATTTAGGACTGGGAAACAAACGCTAGCTCGCCTTACAAGAAACACACTCTGCTTTTGAGAAAAGAGCACTCTTCTACTCTACTGTGTTTCCTATGGGGCCAGAACAGTGAGCTTGCTCAGAACAAAAGAACTGTGCTTCCTACATGCACGGACCATATCTAGTTCAACTCTGCTTAGGAAACTGACAAGAACAGTAGCTCCTATTCAGTCCAATACACTGTACTTGCTGGGAAAAGACGCGAGTTCTATTTGTCTTGTGTAGGGCAATGGGAGCGCAATAGTGACTTTCCTTACCAGAAAACAACTCTTGTTCGTAGGACCAGAAACTGCATGTGATTCAACTCCATTTAACTAGGAAACAAACGCTAGCTCGCCTTACAAAAACACACTCTGCTTTTGAGAAAAGAGCACGCTTCTACTCTACTGTTTTTCCTATAGGGCCAGAACAGTGAGCTTGCTCAGAACATAAGAACTGTGCTTCCTACACAAACGGGCCATATCATGTTCAACTCTGCTTAGGAAACTGACAAGAACAGTAGCTCCTCTTCAGTCCGATCCACTGTACTTGCTGGGAACAGACGTGAGAGCTATTTGCACTGTGTATGGCAAGGGGAGGGCAATAGTGACTTTCCTTACCAGAAAACAACTCTTGCTCTTAGGACCAGAAACTGCATGTGATTCAACTCCATTTAGGACTGGGAAACAAACGCTAGCTCGCCTTACAAGAAACACACTCTGCTTTAGAGAAAAGAGCACTCTTCCACTCTACTGTGTTTCCTATAGGGCCAGAACAGTGAGCTTGCTCAGAACAAAAGAACTGTGCTTCCTACACACGGGCCATATCTAGTTCAACTCTGCTTAGGAAACTGACAAGAACAGTAGCTCCTCATCAGTCCAATACACTGTACTTGCTGGGAACAGACGCGAGTGCTATTTGCACTGTGTATGGCAAGGGGAGCGCAATAGTGACTCTTCTTACCAGAAAACAACTCTTGCTCTTAGGACCAGAAACTGCATGTGATTCAACTCCATTTAGGACTGGGAAACAAACGCTAGCTCGCCTTACAAGAAACACACTCTGCTTTAGAGAAAAGAGCACTATTCTACTCTACTGTGTTTCCTATATGGCCAGAACAGTGAGCTTGGTCAGAACAAAAGAACTGTGCTTCCTACACACGGGCCATAACTAGTTCAACTCTGCTTAGGAAACTGACAAGAACAGTAGCTCCTCTTCAGTCCGAAACACTGTACTTGCTGGGAACAGACGCGAGTGCTATTTGCACTGTGTATGGCAATGGGAGCACAATAGTGATTTTCCTACCAGAAAACAACTCTTGCACATAGGACCAGAAACTGCATGTGATTCAACTCCATTTCGGACTGGGATACAAATGCTAGCTCGCCTTCCATGAAACACACTCTGCTTTTGAGAAAAGAGCACTCTTCTACTCTACTGTGCTTCCTATGGGGTACGAACAGTGAGCTTGCTCAGAACAAAAGAACTGTGCTTCCTACACACACGGGCCATATCTAGTTCAACTCTGCTTAGGAAACTGAGAAGAACAGTAGCTCCTCTTCAGTCCAATACACTGTACTTTCGGGGAACAGACGCGAGTGCTATTTGCACTGTGTATGGCAATTGGAGCACAATAGTGACTCGTCTTACCAGAAAACAACTCTTGCTCGTAGGACAAAAAACTGCATGTGACTCAACTCCATTTAGGACTGGGAAACAAACGCTAGCTCGCCTTACAAGAAACACACTCTGCTTTAGAGAAAAGAGCACTCTTCTATTCTACTGTGTTTCCTATGGGGTCCAAACAGTGAGCTTGCTCAGAACAAAAGAACTGTGCTTCCTACACACACGGACCATATCTAGTTCAACTCTGCTTAGGAAACTGACAAGAACAGTAGCTCCTATTCAGTCCAATACACTGTACTTGCTGGGAAAAGACGCGAGTGCTATTTGCCTTTTGTAGAGCAATGGGAGCGCAATAGTGACTTTCCTTACCAGAAAACAACTCTTGTTCCTAGGACCAGAAACTGCATGTGATTCAACTCCATTTAACTAGGAAACTAATGCTAGCTCGCCTTACAAAAACACACTCTGCTTTTGAGAAAAGAGCACGCTTCTACTCTACTGTTTTTCCTATAGGGCCAGAACAGTGAGCTTGCTCAGAACATAAGAACTGTGCTTCCTACACACACAGGCCATATCATGTTCAACTCTGCTTAGTAAACTGACAAGAACAGTAGCTCCTCTTCAGTCCGATACACTGTACTTGCTGGGAACAGACGCGAGAGCTATTTGCACTGTGTATGGCAAGGGGAGCGCAATAGTGACTTTCCTTACCAGAAAACAACTCTTGCTCTTAGGACCAGAAACTGCATGTGATTCAACTCCATTTAGGACTGGGAAACAAACGCTAGCTCGCCTTACAAGAAACACACTCTGCTTTAGAGAAAAGAGCACTCTTCTACTCTAATGTGTTTCCTATAGGGAAAGAACAGTGAGCTTGCTCAGAACAAAAGAACTGTGCTTCCTACACACGGGCCATATCTAGTTCAACTCTGCTTAGGAAACTGACAAGAACAGTAGCTCCTCTTCAGTCCGATACACTGTACTTGCTGGGAACAGACGCGAGTGCTATTTGCACTGTGTATGGCAAGGGGAGCGCAATAGTAACTTTCCTTACCAGAAAACAACTCTTGCTCTTAGGACCAGAAACTGCATGTGATTCAACTCCATTTAGGACTGGGAAACAAACGCTAGCTCGCCTTACCAGAAACACACTATGCTTTTGTGAAAAGAGCACTCTTCTACTCTACTGTGTTTCCTATAGGGTCCGAACAGTGAGCATGCTCAGAACAAAAGAACTGTGCTTCCTACACACACGGCCATATCTAGTTCAATTCTGCTTAGGAAACTGACAAGAACAGTAGCTCCTCTTCAGTCCGATACACTGTACTTGCTGGGAACAGACGCATGTGCGATTTGCACTGTGTATGGCAATGGGAGCACAATAGTGACTTTCCTTACCAGAAAACAACTCTTGCTCGTAGGACCAGAAACTGCATGTGATTCAACTCCATTTAGGACTGGGAAACAAACGCTAGCTCTCCTTACAAGAAACACACTCTGCTTTAGAGAAAAGAGCACTCTTCTACTCTACTGTGTTTCCTATGGGGTCCAAACAGTGAGCTTGCTCAGAACAAAAGAACTGTGCTTCCTACACACACGGACCATATCTAGTTCAACTCTGCTTAGGAAACTGACAAGAACAGTAGCTCCTATTCAGTCCAATACAGTGTACTTGCTGGGAAAAGACATGAGTGCTATTTGCCTTGTGTAGGGCAATGGGAGCGCAATAGTGACTTTCCTTACCAGAAAACAACTCTTGTTCCTAGGACCAGAAACTGCATGTGATTCAACTCCATTTAACTAGGAAACAAACGCTAGCTCGCCTTCCAAGAAACACACTCTGCTTTTGAGAAAAGAGCACGCTTCTACTCTACTGTTTTTCCTATAGGGCCAGAACAGTGAGCTTGCTCAGAACATAAGAACTGTGCTTCCTACACACACGGGCCATATCATGTTCAACTCTGCTTAGGAAACTGACAAGAACAGTAGCTCCTCTTCAGTCCGATCCACTGTACTTGCTGGGAACAGACGCGAGAGCTATTTGCAGTGTATATGGCAAGGGGAGCGCAATAGTGACTTTCCTTACTAGAAAACAACTCTTGCTCTTAGGACCAGAAACTGCATGTGATTCAACTCCATTTAGGACTGGGAAACAAACGCTAGCTTGCCTTACGAGAAACACACTCTGCTTTAGAGAAAAGAGCACTCTTCTACTCTACTGTGTTTCCTATAAGGCCAGAACAGTGAACTTGCTCAGAACAAAAGAACTGTGCTTCCTACACACGGGCCATATCTAGTTCAACTCTGCTTAGGAAACTGACTGGAACAGTAGCTCCGCTTCAGTCTGAAACACTGTACTTGCTGGGAACTGACGCGAGTGCTATTTGCACTGTGTATGGCAATGGGAGCGCAATAGTGACTTTCCTTACCAGAAAACAACTATTGCTCATAGAACCAGAAACTGCATGTGATTCAACTCCATTTAGGACTGGGATACAAACGCTAGCTCGCCTTACATGAAACACACTCTGCTTTTGAGAAAAGAGCACGCTTCTACTCTACTGTTTTTCCTATAGGGCCAGAACAGTGAGCTTGCTCAGAACATAAGAACTGTGCTTCCTACACACACGGGCCATATCATGTTCAACTCTGCTTAGGAAACTGACAAGAACAGTAGCTCCTCTTCAGTCCGATACACTGTACTTGCTGGGAACAGACGCGAGAGCTATTTGCACTGTGTATGGCAAGGGGAGCGCAATAGTGACTTTCCTTAGCAGAAAACAACTCTTGCTCTTAGGACCAGAAACTGCATGTGATTCAACTCCATTTAGGACTGGGAAACAAACGCTAGCTCGCCTTACAAGAAACACACTCTGCTTTAGAGAAAAGAGCACTCTTCTACTCTAATGTGTTTCCTATAGGGAAAGAACAGTGAGCTTGCTCAGAACAAAACAACTGTGCTTCCTACACACGGGCCATATCTAGTTCAACTCTGCTTAGGAAACTGACAAGAACAGTAGCTCCTCTTCAGTCCGATACACTGTACTTGTTGGGAACAGACGCGAGTGCTATTTGCACTGTGTATGGCAAGGGGAGCGCAATAGTGACTTTCCTTACCAGAAAACAACTCTTGCTCTTAGGACCAGAAACTGCATGTGATTCAACTCCATTTAGGACTGGGAAACAAACGCTAGCTCGCCTTACCAGAAACACACTCTGCTTTAGAGAAAAGAGCACTCTTCTACTCTACTGTTTTTCCTATAGGGCCAGAACAGTGAGCTTGCTCAGAACATAAGAACTGTGCTTCCTACACACACGGGCCATATCATGTTCAACTCTGCTTAGGAAACTGACAAGAACAGTAGCTCCTCTTCAGTCCGATACACTGTACTTGCTGGGAACAGACGCGAGAGCTATTTGCACTGTGTATGGCAAGGGGAGCGCAATAGTGACTTTCCTTACCAGAAAACAACTCTTGCTCTTAAGACCAGAAACTGCATGTGATTCAACTCCATTTAGGACTGGGAAACAAACGCTACCTCGCCTTACAAGAAACACACTCTGCTTTAGAGAAAAGAGCACTCTTCTACTCTAATGTGTTTCCTATAGGGAAAGAACAGTGAGCTTGCTCAGAACAAAAGAACTGTGCTTCCTACACACGGGCCATATCTAGTTCAACTCTGCTTAGGAAACTGACAAGAACAGTAGCTCCTCTTCAGTCCGATACACTGTACTTGCTGGGAACAGACGCGAGTGCTATTTGCACTGTGTATGGCAAGGGGAGCGCAATAGTGACTTTCCTTACCAGAAAACAACTCTTGCTCTTAGGACCAGAAACTGCATGTGATTCAACTCCATTTAGGACTGGGAAACAAACGCTAGCTCACCTTACCAGAAACACACTCTGCTTTAGAGAAAAGAGCACTCTTCTACTCTACTGTGTTTCCTATAGGGAAAGAACAGTGAGCTTGCTCAGAACAAAAGAACTGTGCTTCCTACACACGGGCCATATCTAGTTCAACTCTGCTTAGGAAACTGACAAGAACAGTAGCTCCTCTTCAGTCCGATACACTGTACTTGCTGGGAACAGATGCGAGTGCTATTTGCACTGTGTATGGTAAGGGGAGCACAATAGTGACTCTTCTTACCATAAAACAACTCTTGCACGTAGGACTAGAAACTGCATGTGATTCAACTCCATTTAGGACTGGGAAACAAACGCTAGCTCGCCTTAGAGAAAAACACTCTGCTTTAGAAAAAAGAGCACTCTTCTACTCTACTGTGTTTCCTATATGGCCAGAACAGTGAGCTTGGTCAGAACAAAAGAACTGTGCTTCCTACACACGGGCCATAACTAGTTCAACTCTGCTTAGGAAACTGACAAGAACAGTAGCTCCTCTTCAGTCCGAAACACTGTACTTGCTGGGAACAGACGCGAGTGCTATTTGCACTGTGTATGGCAATGGGAGCGCAATAGTGACTTTCCTTACCAGAAAACAACTCTTGTTCATAGGACCAGAAACTGCATGTGATTCAACTCCATTTTGGACTGGGATACAAATGCTAGCTCGCCTTCCATGAAAAACACTCTGCTTTTGAGAAAAGAGCACTCTTCTACTCTACTGTGCTTCCTATGGGGTCCGAACAGTGAGCTTGCTCAGAACAAAAGAACTGTGCTTCCTACACACACGGGCCATATCTAGTTCAACTCTGCTTAGGAAACTGAGAAGAACAGTAGCTCCTCTTCAGTCCCATACACTGTAATTTCGGGGAACAGACGCGAGTGCTATTTGCACGGTGTATGGCAATTGGAGCACAATAGTGACTCGTCTTACCAGAAAACAACTCTTGCTCGTAGGACAAAAAACTGCATGTGACTCAACTCCATTTAGGACTGGGAAACAAACGATAGCTCGCCTTACAAGAAACACACTCTGCTTTTGAGAACAGAGCACTCTTCTACTCTACTGTGTTTCCTATTGGGTCTGAACAGTGAGCTTGCTCAGAACAAAAGAACTGTGCTTCCTACACACACGGCCATAACTAGTTCAATTCTGCTTAGGAACCTGACAAGAACAGTAGATCCTCTACAGTCCAATACACTGTACTTCCTGGGAACAGACACCAGTGCTATTTGTCCTGTGTATGGCAATGGCAGCGCAATAGTGACTCTTCTTACCATAAAACAACTCTTGCTCGCAGGACCAGAAACTGCATGTGATTCAACTCCATTTAGGACTGGGAAACAAAAGCTAGCTCACCTTACAAGAAACACACTCTGCTTTAGAGAAAAGAGCACTCTTCTACTCTACTGTGTTTCCTATAGGGACAGAACAGTGAGCTTGTTCAGAACAAAAGAACTGTGCTTCCTACACACGGGCCATATCTAGTTCAACTCTGCTTAGGAAACTGACAAGAACAGTAGCTCCTATTCAGTCCAATACACTGTACTTGCTGGGAAAAGACGCCAGTGCTATTTGCCTTTTGTAGAGCAATGGGAGCGCAATAGTGACTTTCCTTACCAGAAAACAACTCTTGTTCCTAGGACCAGAAACTGCATGTGATTCAACTCCATTTAACTAGGAAACTAACGCTAGCTCGCCTTACAAAAACACACTCTGCTTTTGAGAAAAGAGCACGCTTCTACTCTACTGTTTTTCCTAAAGGGCCAGAACAGTGAGCTTGCTCAGAACATAA
Organism: Peromyscus eremicus; assembly: GCF_949786415.1. Lineage (NCBI taxonomy): Eukaryota > Metazoa > Chordata > Mammalia > Rodentia > Cricetidae > Peromyscus > Peromyscus eremicus. The sequence goes on along the minus strand of NW_026734703.1, from coordinate 124,755 downwards.
GAACTGTGCTTCCTACACACACGGGCCATATCATGTTCAACTCTGCTTAGGAAACTGACAAGAACAGTAGCTCCTCTTCAGTCCGATACACTGTACTTGCTGGGAACAGACGCGAGAGCTATTTGCACTGTGTATGGCAAGGGGAGCGCAATAGTGACTTTCCTTACCAGAAAACAACTCTTGCTCTTAGGACCAGAAACTGCATGTGATTCAACTCCATTTAGGACTGGGAAACAAACGCTACCTCGCCTTACAAGAAACACACTCTGCTTTAGAGAAAAGAGCATTCTTCTACTCTAATGTGTTTCCTATAGGGAAAGAACAGTGAGCTTGCTCAGAACAAAAGAACTGTGCTTCCTACACACGGGCCATATCTAGTTCAACTCTGCTTAGGAAACTGACAAGAACAGTAGCTCCTCTTCAGTCCGATACACTGTACTTGCTGGGAACAGACGCGAGTGCTATTTGCACTGTGTATGGCAAGGGGAGCGCAATAGTAACTTTCCTTACCAGAAAACAACTCTTGCTCTTAGGACCAGAAACTGCATGTGATTCAACTCCATTTAGGACTGGGAAACAAACGCTAGCTCTCCTTACAAGAAACACACTCTGCTTTAGAGAAAAGAGCACTCTTCTACTCTACTGTGTTTCCTATGGGGTCCAAACAGTGAGCTTGCTCAGAACAAAAGAACTGTGCTTCCTACACACACGGACCATATCTAGTTCAACTCTGCTTAGGAAACTGACAAGAACAGTAGCTCCTATTCAGTCCAATACACTGTACTTGCTGGGAAAAGACACGAGTGCTATTTGCCTTGTGTAGGGCAATGGGAGCGCAATAGTGACTTTCCTTACCAGAAAACAACTCTTGTTCGTAGGACCAGAAACTGCATGTGATTCAACTCCATTTAACTAGGAAACAAACGCTAGCTCGCCTTCCAAGAAACACACTCTGCTTTTGAGAAAAGAGCACGCTTCTACTCTACTGTTTTTCCTATAGGGCCAGAACAGTGAGCTTGCTCAGAACATAAGAACTGTGCTTCCTACACACACGGGCCATATCATGTTCAACTCTGCTTAGGAAACTGACAAGAACAGTAGCTCCTCTTCAGTCCGATCCACTGTACTTGCTGGGAACAGACGCGAGAGCTATTTGCACTGTATATGGCAAGGGGAGCGCAATAGTGACTTTCCTTACTAGAAAACAACTCTTGCTCTTAGGACCAGAAACTGCATGTGATTCAACTCCATTTAGGACTGGGAAACAAACGCTAGCTTGCCTTACAAGAAACACACTCTGCTTTAGAGAAAAGAGCACTCTTCTACTCTACTGTGTTTCCTATAGGGCCAGAACAGTGAACTTGCTCAGAACAAAAGAACTGTGCTTCCTACACACGGGCCATATCTAGTTCAACTCTGCTTAGGAAACTGACAAGAACAGTAGCTCCTCTTCAGTCCGAAACACTGTACTTGCTGGGAACTGACGCGAGTGCTATTTGCACTGTGTATGGCAATGGGAGCGCAATAGTGACTTTCCTTACCAGAAAACAACTATTGCTCATAGAACCAGAAACTGCATGTGATTCAACTCCATTTAGGACTGGGATACAAACGCTAGCTCGCCTTACATGAAACACACTCTGCTTTTGAGAAAAGAGCTCGCTTCTACTCTACTGTTTTTCCTATAGAGCCAGAACAGTGAGCTTGCTCAGAATATAAGAACTGTGCTTCCTACACACACGGGCCATATCATGTTCAACTCTGCTTAGGAAACTGACAAGAACAGTAGCTCCTCTTCAGTCCGATACACTGTACTTGCTGGGAACAGACGCGAGAGCTATTTGCACTGTGTATGGCAAGGGGAGCGCAATAGTGACTTTCCTTAGCAGAAAACAACTCTTGCTCTTAGGACCAGAAACTGCATGTGATTCAACTCCATTTAGGACTGGGAAACAAACGCTAGCTCGCCTTACAAGAAACACACTCTGCTTTAGAGAAAAGAGCACTCTTCTACTCTAATGTTTTTCCTATAGGGAAAGAACAGTGAGCTTGCTCAGAACAAAAGAACTGTGCTTCCTACACACGGGCCATATCTAGTTCAACTCTGCTTAGGAAACTGACAAGAACAGTAGCTCCTCTTCAGTCCGATACACTGTACTTGTTGGGAACAGACGCGAGTGCTATTTGCACTGTGTATGGAAAGGGGAGCGCAATAGTGACTTTCCTTACCAGAAAACAACTCTTGCTCTTAGGACCAGAAACTGCATGTGATTCAACTCCATTTAGGACTGGGAAACAAACGCTAGCTCGCCTTACCAGAAACACACTCTGCTTTAGAGAAAAGAGCACTCTTCTACTCTACTGTTTTTCCTATAGGGCCAGAACAGTGAGCTTGCTCAGAACATAAGAACTGTGCTTCCTACACACACGGGCCATATCATGTTCAACTCTGCTTAGGAAACTGACAAGAACAGTAGCTCCTCTTCAGTCCGATACACTGTACTTGCTGGGAACAGATGCGAGTGCTTTTTGCACTGTGTATGGCAAGGGGAGCACAATAGTGACTCTTCTTACCATAAAACAACTCTTGCACGTAGGACTAGAAACTGCATGTGATTCAACTCCATTTAGGACTGGGAAACAAACGCTAGATCGCCTTACAAGAAACACACTCTGCTTTAGAGAAAAGAGCACTCTTCTACTCTACTGTGTTTCCTATATGGCCATTACAGTGAGCTTGGTCAGAACAAAAGAACTGTGCTTCCTACACACGGGCCAAAACTAGTTCAACTCTGCTTAGGAGACTGACAAGAACAGTAGCTCCTCTTCAGTCCGAAACACTGTACTTCATGGGAACAGACGCGAGTGCTATTTGCACTGTGTATGGCAATGGGAGCGCAATAGTGACTTTCCCTACCAGAAAACAACTCTTGCTCATAGGACCAGAAACTGCATGTGATTCAACTCCATTTCGGACTGGGATACAAATGCTAGCTCGCCTTCCATGAAACACACTCTGCTTTTGAGAAAAGAGCACTCTTCTACTCTACTGTGCTTCCTATGGGGTCCGAACAGTGAGCTTGCTCAGAACAAAAGAACTGTGCTTCCTACACACACGGGCCATATCTAGTTCAACTCTGCTTAGGAAACTGAGAAGAACAGTATGTCCTCTTCAGTCCAATACACTGTACTTTCGGGGAACAGACGCGAGTGCTATTTGCACTGTGTATGGCAATTGGAGCACAATAGTGACTCGTCTTACCAGAAAACAACTCTTGCTCGTAGGACAAAAAACTGCATGTGACTCAACTCCATTTAGGACTGGGAAACAAACGCTAGCTCGCCTTACAAGAAACACACTCTGCTTTTGAGAAAAGAGCACTCTTCTACCCTACTGTGTTTCCTATGGTGTCCGAACAGTGAGCTTGCTCAGAACAAAAGAACTGTGCTTCCTACACACACGGCCATATCTAGTTCAATTCTGCTTAGGAACCTGACAAGAACAGTAGATCCTCTTCAGTCCAATACACTGTACTTGCTGGGAACAGACGCCAGTGCTATTTGTCCTGTATATGGCAATGGTTGCACAATAGTGACTCTTCTTACCAAAAAACAACTCTTGCTCGTAGGACTAGAAACTGCATGTGATTCACCTCCATTTAGGACTGGGAAACAAATGCTAGCTCGCCTTACAAGAAACACACTCTGCTTTAGAGAAAAGAGCACTCTTCTACTCTACTGTGTTTCCTATATGGGCATAACTGTGAGCTTGGTCAGAACAAAAGAACTGTGCTTCCTACACACGGGCCATAACTAGTTCAACTCTGCTTAGGAAACTGACAAGAACAGTAGCTCCTCTTCAGTCCGAAACACTGTACTTGCTGGGAACTGACGCGAGTGCTATTTGCACTGTGTATGGCAATGGGAGCGCAATAGTGACTTTCCTTACCAGAAAACAACTATTGCTCATAGAACCAGAAACTGCATGTGATTCAACTCCATTTAGGACTGGGATACAAATGCTAGCTCGCCTTACGTGAAACACACTCTGCTTTTGAGAAAAGAGCACTCTTCTACTCTACTGTGCTTCCTATGGGGTACGAACAGTGAGCTTGCTCAGAACAAAAGAACTGTGCTTCCTACACACACGGGCCATATCTAGTTCAACTCTGCTTAGGAAACTGAGAAGAACAATAGCTCCTCTTCAGTCCAAGACACTGTACTTTCGGGGAACAGACGCGAGTGCTATTTGCACTGTGTATGGCAATTGGAGCACAATAGTGACTCGTCTTACCAGAAAACAACTCTTGCTTGTAGGACAAAAACTGCATGTGACTCAACTCCATTTAGGACTGGGAAACAAACGCTAGCTCGCCTTACAAGAAACACACTCTGCTTTTGAGAAAAGAGCACTCTTCTACTCTACTGTGTTTCCTATGGGGCCAGAACAGTGAGCTTGCTCAGAACAAAAGAACTGTGCTTCCTACACACGGGCCATATCTAGATCAACTCTGCTTAGGAAACTGACAAGAGCATTAGCTCCTCTTCAGTCCGGTACACTGTACTTGCTGGGAACAGACGCGAGTGCTATTTGCACTGTGTATGGCAATGGGAGCGCAATAGTGACTTTCCTTACCAGAAAACAACTCTTGCTCGTAGGACCAGAAACTGCATGTGATTCCACTCCATTTAGGACTGGGAAGCAAATGCTAGCTCGCCTTACAAGAAACACAATCTGCTTTAGAGAAAAGAGCACTCTTCTACTCTACTGTGTTTCCTATGGGGTCCAAACAGTGAGCTTGCTCAGAACAAAAGAACTGTGCTTCCTACACACACGGACCATATCTAGTTCAATTCTGCTTAGGAACCTGACAAGAACAGTAGATCCTCTTCAGTCCAATACACTGTACTTCCTGGGAACAGACGCTAGTGCTATTTGTCCTGTGTATGGCAATGGCAGTGCAATAGTGACTCTTCTTACCATAAAACAACTCTTGCTCGTAGGACCAGAAACTGCATGTGATTCAACTCCATTTAGGACTGGGAAACAAACGCTAGCTCGCCTTACAAGAAACACACTATGCTTTTGAGAAAAGAGCACTCTTCTACTCTACTGTGTTTCCTATAGGGTCCGAACAGTGAGCTTGCTCAGAACAAAAGAACTGTGCTTCTTACACACACGGCCATATCTAGTTCAATTCTGCTAAGGAAACTGACAAGAACAGTAGCTCCTCTTCAGTCCAATACACTGTACTTGCTGGGAACAGACGCATTTGCGATTTGCACTGTGTATGGCAATGGGAGCACAATAGTGACTTTCCTTACCAGAAAACAACTCTTGCTCGTAGGACCAGAAACTGCATGTGATTCAACTCCATTTAGGACTGGGAAACAAACGTTATCTCTCCTTACAAGAAACACACTCTGCTTTAGAGAAAAGAGCACTCTTCTACTCTACTGTGTTTCCTATGGGGCCAGAACAGTGAGCTTGCTCAGAACAAAAGAACTGTGCTTCCTACATGCACGGACCATATCTAGTTCAACTCTGCTTAGGAAACTGACAAGAACAGTAGCTCCTATTCAGTCCAATACACTGTACTTGCTGGGAAAAGACGCGAGTTCTATTTGTCTTGTGTAGGGCAATGGGAGCGCAATAGTGACTTTCCTTACCAGAAAACAACTCTTGTTCGTAGGACCAGAAACTGCATGTGATTCAACTCCATTTAACTAGGAAACAAACGCTAGCTCGCCTTACAAAAACACACTCTGCTTTTGAGAAAAGAGCACGCTTCTACTCTACTGTTTTTCCTATAGGGCCAGAACAGTGAGCTTGCTCAGAACATAAGAACTGTGCTTCCTACACAAACGGGCCATATCATGTTCAACTCTGCTTAGGAAACTGACAAGAACAGTAGCTCCTCTTCAGTCCGATCCACTGTACTTGCTGGGAACAGACGCGAGAGCTATTTGCACTGTGTATGGCAAGGGGAGGGCAATAGTGACTTTCCTTACCAGAAAACAACTCTTGCTCTTAGGACCAGAAACTGCATGTGATTCAACTCCATTTAGGACTGGAAAACAAACGCTAGCTCGCCTTACAAGAAACACACTCTGCTTTAGAGAAAAGAGCACTCTTCCACTCTACTGTGTTTCCTATAGGGCCAGAACAGTGAGCTTGCTCAGAACAAAAGAACTGTGCTTCCTACACACGGGCCATATCTAGTTCAACTCTGCTTAGGAAACTGACAAGAACAGTAGCTCCTCATCAGTCCAATACACTGTACTTGCTGGGAACAGACGCGAGTGCTATTTGCACTGTGTATGGCAAGGGGAGCGCAATAGTGACTCTTCTTACCAGAAAACAACTCTTGCTCTTAGGACCAGAAACTGCATGTGATTCAACTCCATTTAGGACTGGGAAACAAACGCTAGCTCGCCTTACAAGAAACACACTCTGCTTTAGAGAAAAGAGCACTCTTCTACTCTACTGTGTTTCCTATATGGCCAGAACAGTGAGCTTGGTCAGAACAAAAGAACTGTGCTTCCTACACACGGGCCATAACTAGTTCAACTCTGCTTAGGAAACTGACAAGAACAGTAGCTCCTCTTCAGTCCGAAACACTGTACTTGCTGGGAACAGACGCGAGTGCTATTTGCACTGTGTATGGCAATGGGAGCACAATAGTGATTTTCCTACCAGAAAACAACTCTTGCTCATAGGACCAGAAACTGCATGTGATTCAACTCCATTTCGGACTGGGATACAAATGCTAGCTCGCCTTCCATGAAACACACTCTGCTTTTGAGAAAAGAGCACCATTCTACTCTACTGTGCTTCCTATGGGGTACGAACAGTGAGCTTGCTCAGAACAAAAGAACTGTGCTTCCTACACACACGGGCCATATCTAGTTCAACTCTGCTTAGGAAACTGAGAAGAACAGTAGCTCCTCTTCAGTCCAATACACTGTACTTTCGGGGAACAGACGCGAGTGCTATTTGCACTGTGTATGGCAATTGGAGCACAATAGTGACTCGTCTTACCAGAAAACAACTCTTGCTCGTAGGACAAAAAACTGCATGTGACTCAACTCCATTTAGGACTGGGAAACAAACGCTAGCTCGCCTTACAAGAAAAACACTCTGCTTTAGAGAAAAGAGCACTCTTCTACTCTACTGTGTTTCCTATAGGGCCAGAACAGTGAGCTTGCTCAGAACAAAAGAACTGTGCTTCCTACACGCGGGCCATATCTAGTTCAACTCTGCTTAGGAAACTGACAAGAACAGTAGCTCCTATTCAGTCCAATACACTGTACTTGCTGGGAAAAGACGCGAGTGCTATTTGCCTTTTGTAGAGCAATGGGAGCGCAATAGTGACTTTCCTTACCAGAAAACAACTCTTGTTCCTAGGACCAGAAACTGCATGTGATTCAACTCCATTTAACTAGGAAACTAATGCTAGCTCGCCTTACAAAAACACACTCTGCTTTTGAGAAAAGAGCACGCTTCTACTCTACTGTTTTTCCTATAGGGCCAGAACAGTGAGCTTGCTCAGAACATAAGAACTGTGCTTCCTACACACACAGGCCATATCATGTTCAACTCTGCTTATGAAACTGACAAGAACAGTAGCTCCTCTTCAGTCCGATACACTGTACTTGCTGGGAACAGACGCGAGAGCTATTTGCACTGTGTATGGCAAGGGGAGCGCAATAGTGACTTTCCTTACCAGAAAACAACTCTTGCTCTTAGGACCAGAAACTGCATGTGATTCAACTCCATTTAGGACTGGGAAACAAACGCTAGCTCGCCTTACAAGAAACACACTCTGCTTTAGAGAAAAGAGCATTCTTCTACTCTAATGTGTTTCCTATAGGGAAAGAACAGTGAGCTTGCTCAGAACAAAAGAACTGTGCTTCCTACACACGGGCCATATCTAGTTCAACTCTGCTTAGGAAACTGACAAGAACAGTAGCTCCTCTTCAGTCCGATACACTGTACTTGCTGGGAACAGACGCGAGTGCTATTTGCACTGTGTATGGCAAGGGGAGCGCAATAGTAACTTTCCTTACCAGAAAACAACTCTTGCTCTTAGGACCAGAAACTGCATGTGATTCAACTCCATTTAGGACTGGGAAACAAACGCTAGCTCGCCTTACCAGAAACACACTATGCTTTTGTGAAAAGAGCACTCTTCTACTCTACTGTGTTTCCTATAGGGTCCGAACAGTGAGCATGCTCAGAACAAAAGAACTGTGCTTCCTACACACACGGCCATATCTAGTTCAATTCTGCTTAGGAAACTGACAAGAACAGTAGCTCCTCTTCAGTCCGATACACTGTACTTGCTGGGAACAGACGCATGTGCGATTTGCACTGTGTATGGCAATGGGAGCACAATAGTGACTTTCCTTACCAGAAAACAACTCTTGCTCGTAGGACCAGAAACTGCATGTGATTCAACTCCATGTAGGACTGGGAAACAAACGCTAGCTCTCCCTACAAGAAACACACTCTGCTTTAGAGAAAAGAGCACTCTTCTACTCTACTGTGTTTCCTATGGGGTCCAAACAGTGAGCTTGCTCAGAACAAAAGAACTGTGCTTCCTACACACACGGACCATATCTAGTTCAACTCTGCTTAGGAAACTGACAAGAACAGTAGCTCCTATTCAGTCCAATACAGTGTACTTGCTGGGAAAAGACATGAGTGCTATTTGCCTTGTGTAGGGCAATGGGAGCGCAATAGTGACTTTCCTTACCAGAAAACAACTCTTGTTCGTAGGACCAGAAACTGCATGTGATTCAACTCCATTTAACTAGGAAACAAACGCTAGCTCGCCTTCCAAGAAACACACTCTGCTTTTGAGAAAAGAGCACGCTTCTACTCTACTGTTTTTCCTATAGGGCCAGAACAGTGAGCTTGCTCAGAACATAAGAACTGTGCTTCCTACACACACGGGCCATATCATGTTCAACTCTGCTTAGGAAACTGACAAGAACAGTAGCTCCTCTTCAGTCCGATACACTGTACTTGCTGGGAACAGACGCGAGAGTTATTTGCAGTGTATATGGCAAGGGGAGCGCAATAGTGACTTTCCTTACTAGAAAACAACTCTTGCTCTTAGGACCAGAAACTGCATGTGATTCAACTCCATTTAGGACTGGGAAACAAACGCTAGCTTGCCTTACAAGAAACACACTCTGCTTTAGAGAAAAGAGCACTCTTCTACTCTACTGTGTTTCCTATAGGGAAAGAACAGTGAGCTTGCTCAGAACAAAAGAACTGTGCTTCCTACACACGGGCCATATCTAGTTCAACTCTGCTTAGGAAACTGACAAGAACAGTAGCTCCTCTTCAGTCCGATACACTGTACTTGCTGGGAACAGACGCGAGTGCTATTTGCACTGTGTATGGCAAAGGGAGTGCAATAGTGACTTTCCTTACCAGAAAACAACTCTTGCTCTTAGGACCAGAAACTGCATGTGATTCAACTCCATTTAGGACTGGGAAACAAACGCTAGCTCACCTTACCAGAAACACACTCTGCTTTAGAGAAAAGAGCACTCTTCTACTCTACTGTGTTTCCTATAGGGAAAGAACAGTGAGCTTGCTCAGAACAAAAGAACTGTGCTTCCTACACACGGGCCATATCTAGTTCAACTCTGCTTAGGAAACTGACAAGAACAGTAGCTCCTCTTCAGTCCGATACACTGTACTTGCTGGGAACAGATGCGAGTGCTATTTGCACTGTGTATGGCAAGGGGAGCGCAATAGTGACTCTTCTTACCATAAAACAACTCTTGCACGTAGGACTAGAAACTGCATGTCATTCAACTCCATTTAGGACTGGGAAACAAACGCTAGCTCGCCTTAGAGAAAAACACTCTGCTTTAGAAAAAAGAGCACTCTTCTACTCTACTGTGTTTCCTATATGGCCAGAACAGTGAGCTTGGTCAGAACAAAAGAACTGTGCTTCCTACACACGGGCCATAACTAGTTCAACTCTGCTTAGGAAACTGACAAGAACAGTAGCTCCTCTTCAGTCCGAAACACTGTACTTGCTGGGAACAGACGCGAGTGCTATTTGCACTGTGTATGGCAATGGGAGCGCAATAGTGACTTTCCTTACCAGAAAACAACTCTTGTTCATAGGACCAGAAACTGCATGTGATTCAACTCCATTTTGGACTGGGATACAAATGCTAGCTCGCCTTCCATGAAAAACACTCTGCTTTTGAGAAAAGAGCACTCTTCTACTCTACTGTGCTTCCTATGGGGTCCGAACAGTGAGCTTGCTCAGAACAAAAGAACTGTGCTTCCTACACACACGGGCCATATCTAGTTCAACTCTGCTTAGGAAACTGAGAAGAACAGTAGCTCCTCTTCAGTCCAATACACTGTACTTTCGGGGAACAGACGCGAGTGCTATTTGCACGGTGTATGGCAATTGGAGCACAATAGTGACTCGTCTTACCAGAAAACAACTCTTGCTCGTAGGACAAAAAACTGCATGTGACTCAACTCCATTTAGGACTGGGAAACAAACGATAGCTCGCCTTACAAGAAACACACTCTGCTTTTGAGAACAGAGCACTCTTCTACTCTACTGTGTTTCCTATTGGGTCTGAACAGTGAGCTTGCTCAGAACAAAAGAACTGTGCTTCCTACACACACGGCCATAACTAGTTCAATTCTGCTTAGGAACCTGACAAGAACAGTAGATCCTCTTCAGTCCAATACACTGTACTTCCTGGGAACAGACACCAGTGCTATTTGTCCTGTGTATGGCAATGGCAGCGCAATAGTGACTCTTCTTACCATAAAACAACTCTTGCTCGCAGGACCAGAAACTGCATGTGATTCAACTCCATTTAGGACTGGGAAACAAAAGCTAGCTCACCTTACAAGAAACACACTCTGCTTTAGAGAAAAGAGCACTCTTCTACTCTACTGTGTTTCCTATAGGGACAGAACAGTGAGCTTGCTCAGAACAAAAGAACTGTGCTTCCTACACACGGGCCATATCTAGTTCAACTCTGCTTAGGAAACTGACAAGAACAGTAGCTCCTATTCAGTCCAATACACTGTACTTGCTGGGAAAAGACGCCAGTGCTATTTGCCTTTTGTAGAGCAATGGGAGCGCAATAGTGACTTTCCTTACCAGAAAACAACTCTTGTTCCTAGGACCAGAAACTGCATGTGATTCAACTCCATTTAACTAGGAAACTAACGCTAGCTCGCCTTACAAAAACACACTCTGCTTTTGAGAAAAGAGCACGCTTCTACTCTACTGTTTTTCCTATAGGGCCAGAACAGTGAGCTTGCTCAGAACATAAGAACTGTGCTTCCTACACACACGGGCCATATCATGTTCAACTCTGCTTAGGAAACTGACAAGAACAGTAGCTCCTCTTGAGTCCGATACACTGTACTTGCTGGGAACAGACGCGAGAGCCATTTGCACTGTGTATGGCAAGGGGAGCGCAATAGTGACTTTCCTTACCAGAAAACAACTCTTGCTCTTAGGACCAGAAACTGCATGTGATTCAACTCCATTTAGGACTGGGAAACAAACGCTACCTCGCCTTACAAGAAACACACTCTGCTTTACAGAAAAGAGCATTCTTCTACTCTAATGTGTTTCCTATAGGGAAAGAACAGTGAGCTTGCTCAGAACAAAAGAACTGTGCTTCCTACACACGGGCCATATCTAGTTCAACTCTGCTTAGGAAACTGACAAGAACAGTAGCTCCTCTTCAGTCCGATACACTGTACTTGCTGGGAACAGACGCGAGTGCTATTTGCACTGTGTATGGCAAGGGGAGCGCAATAGTAACTTTCCTTACCAGAAAACAACTCTTGCTCTTATGACCAGAAACTGCATGTGATTCAACTCCATTTAGGACTGGGAAACAAACGCTAGCTCTCCTTACAAGAAACACACTCTGCTTTAGAGAAAAGAGCACTCTTCTACTCTACTGTGTTTCCTATGGGGTCCAAACAGTGAGCTTGCTCAGAACAAAAGAACTGTGCTTCCTACACACACGGACCATATCTAGTTCAACTCTGCTTAGGAAACTGACAAGAACAGTAGCTCCTATTCAGTCCAATACACTGTACTTGCTGGGAAAAGACACGAGTGCTATTTGCCTTGTGTAGGGCAATGGGAGCGCAATAGTGACTTTCCTTACCAGAAAACAACTCTTGTTCGTAGGACCAGAAACTGCATGTGATTCAACTCCATTTAACTAGGAAACAAACGCTAGCTCGCCTTCCAAGAAACACACTCTGCTTTTGAGAAAAGAGCACGCTTCTACTCTACTGTTTTTCCTATAGGGCCAGAACAGTGAGCTTGCTCAGAACATAAGAACTGTGCTTCCTACACACACGGGCCATATCATGTTCAACTCTGCTTAGGAAACTGACAAGAACAGTAGCTCCTCTTCAGTCCGATCCACTGTACTTGCTGGGAACAGACGCGAGAGCTATTTGCACTGTATATGGCAAGGGGAGCGCAATAGTGACTTTCCTTACTAGAAAACAACTCTTGCTCTTAGGACCAGAAACTGCATGTGATTCAACTCCATTTAGGACTGGGAAACAAACGCTAGCTTGCCTTACAAGAAACACACTCTGCTTTAGAGAAAAGAGCACTCTTCTACTCTACTGTGTTTCCTATAGGGCCAGAACAGTGAACTTGCTCAGAACAAAAGAACTGTGCTTCCTACACACGGGCCATATCTAGTTCAACTCTGCTTAGGAAACTGACAAGAACAGTAGCTCCTCTTCAGTCCGAAACACTGTACTTGCTGGGAACTGACGCGAGTGCTATTTGCACTGTGTATGGCAATGGGAGCGCAATAGTGACTTTCCTTACCAGAAAACAACTATTGCTCATAGAACCAGAAACTGCATGTGATTCAACTCCATTTAGGACTGGGATACAAACGCTAGCTCGCCTTACATGAAACACACTCTGCTTTTGAGAAAAGAGCACGCTTCTACTCTACTGTTTTTCCTATAGAGCCAGAACAGTGAGCTTGCTCAGAATATAAGAACTGTGCTTCCTACACACACGGGCCATATCATGTTCAACTCTGCTTAGGAAACTGACAAGAACAGTAGCTCCTCTTCAGTCCGATACACTGTACTTGCTGGGAACAGACGCGAGAGCTATTTGCACTGTGTATGGCAAGGGGAGCGCAATAGTGACTTTCCTTAGCAGAAAACAACTCTTGCTCTTAGGACCAGAAACTGCATGTGATTCAACTCCATTTAGGACTGGGAAACAAACGCTAGCTCGCCTTACAAGAAACACACTCTGCTTTAGAGAAAAGAGCACTCTTCTACTCTAATGTTTTTCCTATAGGGAAAGAACAGTGAGCTTGCTCAGAACAAAAGAACTGTGCTTCCTACACACGGGCCATATCTAGTTCAACTCTGCTTAGGAAACTGACAAGAACAGTAGCTCCTCTTCAGTCCGATACACTGTACTTGTTGGGAACAGACGCGAGTGCTATTTGCACTGTGTATGGAAAGGGGAGCGCAATAGTGACTTTCCTTACCAGAAAACAACTCTTGCTCTTAGGACCAGAAACTGCATGTGATTCAACTCCATTTAGGACTGGGAAACAAACGCTAGCTCGCCTTACCAGAAACACACTCTGCTTTAGAGAAAAGAGCACTCTTCTACTCTACTGTTTTTCCTATAGGGCCAGAACAGTGAGCTTGCTCAGAACATAAGAACTGTGCTTCCTACACACACGGGCCATATCATGTTCAACTCTGCTTAGGAAACTGACAAGAACAGTAGCTCCTCTTCAGTCCGATACACTGTACTTGCTGGGAACAGATGCGAGTGCTTTTTGCACTGTGTATGGCAAGGGGAGCACAATAGTGACTCTTCTTACCATAAAACAACTCTTGCACGTAGGACTAGAAACTGCATGTGATTCAACTCCATTTAGGACTGGGAAACAAACGCTAGCTCGCCTTACAAGAAACACACTCTGCTTTAGAGAAAAGAGCACTCTTCTACTCTACTGTGTTTCCTATATGGCCAGAACAGTGAGCTTGGTCAGAACAAAAGAACTGTGCTTCCTACACACGGGTCAAAACTAGTTCAACTCTGCTTAGGAGACTGACAAGAACAGTAGCTCCTCTTCAGTCCGAAACACTGTACTTGCTGGGAACAGACGCGAGTGCTATTTGCACTGTGTATGGCAATGGGAGCGCAATAGTGACTTTCCCTACCAGAAAACAACTCTTGCTCATAGGACCAGAAACTGCATGTGATTCAACTCCATTTCGGACTGGGATACAAATGCTAGCTCGCCTTCCATGAAACACACTCTGCTTTTGAGAAAAGAGCACTCTTCTACTCTACTGTGCTTCCTATGGGGTCCGAACAGTGAGCTTGCTCAGAACAAAAGAACTGTGCTTCCTACACACACGGGCCATATCTAGTTCAACTCTGCTTAGGAAACTGAGAAGAACAGTATGTCCTCTTCAGTCCAATACACTGTACTTTCGGGGAACAGACGCGAGTGCTATTTGCACTGTGTATGGCAATTGGAGCACAATAGTGACTCGTCTTACCAGAAAACAACTCTTGCTCGTAGGACAAAAAACTGCATGTGACTCAACTCCATTTAGGACTGGGAAACAAACGCTAGCTCGCCTTACAAGAAACACACTCTGCTTTTGAGAAAAGAGCACTCTTCTACCCTACTGTGTTTCCTATGGTGTCCGAACAGTGAGCTTGCTCAGAACAAAAGAACTGTGCTTCCTACACACACGGCCATATCTAGTTCAATTCTGCTTAGGAACCTGACAAGAACAGTAGATCCTCTTCAGTCCAATACACTGTACTTGCTGGGAACAGACGCCAGTGCTATTTGTCCTGTATATGGCAATGGTTGCACAATAGTGACTCTTCTTACCAAAAAACAACTCTTGCTCGTAGGACTAGAAACTGCATGTGATTCACCTCCATTTAGGACTGGGAAACAAATGCTAGCTCGCCTTACAAGAAACACACTCTGCTTTAGAGAAAAGAGCACTCTTCTACTCTACTGTGTTTCCTATATGGCCATAACTGTGAGCTTGGTCAGAACAAAAGAACTGTGCTTCCTACACACGGGTCATATCTAGTTCAACTCTGCTTAGGAAACTGACAAGAACAGTAGCTCCTCTTCAGTCCGAAACACTGTACTTGCTGGGAACTGACGCGAGTGCTATTTGCACTGTGTATGGCAATGGGAGCGCAATAGTGACTTTCCTTACCAGAAAACAACTATTGCTCATAGAACCAGAAACTGCATGTGATTCAACTCCATTTAGGACTGGGATACAAATGCTAGCTCGCCTTACGTGAAACACACTCTGCTTTTGAGAAAAGAGCACTCTTCTACTCTACTGTGCTTCCTATGGGGTACGAACAGTGAGCTTGCTCAGAACAAAAGAACTGTGCTTCCTACACACACGGGCCATATCTAGTTCAACTCTGCTTAGGAAACTGAGAAGAACAATAGCTCCTCTTCAGTCCAAGACACTGTACTTTCGGGGAACAGACGTGAGTGCTATTTGCACTGTGTATGGCAATTGGAGCACAATAGTGACTCGTCTTACCAGAAAACAACTCTTGCTTGTAGGACAAAAACTGCATGTGACTCAACTCCATTTAGGACTGGGAAACAAACGCTAGCTCGCCTTACAAGAAACACACTCTGCTTTTGAGAAAAGAGCACTCTTCTACTCTACTGTGTTTCCTATGGGGCCAGAACAGTGAGCTTGCTCAGAACAAAAGAACTGTGCTTCCTACACACGGGCCATATCTAGATCAACTCTGCTTAGGAAACTGACAAGAGCATTAGCTCCTCTTCAGTCCGGTACACTGTACTTGCTGGGAACAGACGCGAGTGCTATTTGCACTGTGTATGGCAATGGGAGCGCAATAGTGACTTTCCTTACCAGAAAACAACTCTTGCTCGTAGGACCAGAAACTGCATGTGATTCCACTCCATTTAGGACTGGGAAGCAAATGCTAGCTCGCCTTACAAGAAACACAATCTGCTTTAGAGAAAAGAGCACTCTTCTACTCTACTGTGTTTCCTATGGGGTCCAAACAGTGAGCTTGCTCAGAACAAAAGAACTGTGCTTCCTACACACACGGACCATATCTAGTTCAATTCTGCTTAGGAACCTGACAAGAACAGTAGATCCTCTTCAGTCCAATACACTGTACTTCCTGGGAACAGACGCTAGTGCTATTTGTCCTGTGTATGGCAATGGCAGCGCAATAGTGACTCTTCTTACCATAAAACAACTCTTGCTCGTAGGACCAGAAACTGCATGTGATTCAACTCCATTTAGGACTGGGAAACAAACGCTAGCTCGCCTTACAAGAAACACACTATGCTTTTGAGAAAAGAGCACTCTTCTACTCTACTGTGTTTCCTATAGGGTCCGAACAGTGAGCTTGCTCAGAACAAAAGAACTGTGCTTCTTACACACACGGCCATATCTAGTTCAATTCTGCTAAGGAAACTGACAAGAACAGTAGCTCCTCTTCAGTCCAATACACTGTACTTGCTGGGAACAGACGCATGTGCGATTTGCACTGTGTATGGCAATGGGAGCACAATAGTGACTTTCCTTACCAGAAAACAACTCTTGCTCGTAGGACCAGAAACTGCATGTGATTCAACTCCATTTAGGACTGGGAAACAAACGTTATCTCTCCTTACAAGAAACACACTCTGCTTTAGAGAAAAGAGCACTCTTCTACTCTACTGTGTTTCCTATGGGGCCAGAACAGTGAGCTTGCTCAGAACAAAAGAACTGTGCTTCCTACACGCACGGGCCATATCTAGTTCAACTCTGCTTAGGAAACTGACAAGAACAGTAGCTCCTCTTCAGTCCGATACACTGTACTTGTTGGGAACAGACGCGAGTGCTATTTGCACTGTGTATGGAAAGGGGAGCGCAATAGTGACTTTCCTTACCAGAAAACAACTCTTGCTCTTAGGACCAGAAACTGCATGTGATTCAACTCCATTTAGGACTGGGAAACAAACGCTAGCTCGCCTTACCAGAAACACACTCTGCTTTAGAGAAAAGAGCACGCTTCTACTCTACTGTTTTTCCTATAGGGCCAGAACAGTGAGCTTGCTCAGAACATAAGAACTGTGCTTCCTACACAAACGGGCCATATCATGTTCAACTCTGCTTAGGAAACTGACAAGAACAGTAGCTCCTCTTCAGTCCGATCCACTGTACTTGCTGGGAACAGACGCGAGAGCTATTTGCACTGTGTATGGCAAGGGGAGGGCAATAGTGACTCTTCTTACCATAAAACAACTCTTGCACGTAGGACTAGAAACTGCATGTGATTCAACTCCATTTAGGACTGGGAAACAAACGCTAGCTCGCCTTACAAGAAACACACTCTGCTTTAGAGAAAAGAGCACTCTTCTACTCTACTGTGTTTCCTATATGGCCAGAACAGTGAGCTTGGTCAGAACAAAAGAACTGTGCTTCCTACACACGGGTCAAAACTAGTTCAACTCTGCTTAGGAGACTGACAAGAACAGTAGCTCCTCTTCAGTCCGAAACACTGTACTTGCTGGGAACAGACGCGAGTGCTATTTGCACTGTGTATGGCAATGGGAGCGCAATAGTGACTTTCCCTACCAGAAAACAACTCTTGCTCATAGGACCAGAAACTGCATGTGATTCAACTCCATTTCGGACTGGGATACAAATGCTAGCTCGCCTTCCATGAAACACACTCTGCTTTTGAGAAAAGAGCACTCTTCTACTCTACTGTGCTTCCTATGGGGTCCGAACAGTGAGCTTGCTCAGAACAAAAGAACTGTGCTTCCTACACACACGGGCCATATCTAGTTCAACTCTGCTTAGGAAACTGAGAAGAACAGTATGTCCTCTTCAGTCCAATACACTGTACTTTCGGGGAACAGACGCGAGTGCTATTTGCACTGTGTATGGCAATTGGAGCACAATAGTGACTCGTCTTACCAGAAAACAACTCTTGCTCGTAGGACAAAAAACTGCATGTGACTCAACTCCATTTAGGACTGGGAAACAAACGCTAGCTCGCCTTACAAGAAACACACTCTGCTTTTGAGAAAAGAGCACTCTTCTACCCTACTGTGTTTCCTATGGTGTCCGAACAGTGAGCTTGCTCAGAACAAAAGAACTGTGCTTCCTACACACACGGCCATATCTAGTTCAATTCTGCTTAGGAACCTGACAAGAACAGTAGATCCTCTTCAGTCCAATACACTGTACTTGCTGGGAACAGACGCCAGTGCTATTTGTCCTGTATATGGCAATGGTTGCACAATAGTGACTCTTCTTACCAAAAAACAACTCTTGCTCGTAGGACTAGAAACTGCATGTGATTCACCTCCATTTAGGACTGGGAAACAAATGCTAGCTCGCCTTACAAGAAACACACTCTGCTTTAGAGAAAAGAGCACTCTTCTACTCTACTGTGTTTCCTATATGGCCATAACTGTGAGCTTGGTCAGAACAAAAGAACTGTGCTTCCTACACACGGGTCATATCTAGTTCAACTCTGCTTAGGAAACTGACAAGAACAGTAGCTCCTCTTCAGTCCGAAACACTGTACTTGCTGGGAACTGACGCGAGTGCTATTTGCACTGTGTATGGCAATGGGAGCGCAATAGTGACTTTCCTTACCAGAAAACAACTATTGCTCATAGAACCAGAAACTGCATGTGATTCAACTCCATTTAGGACTGGGATACAAATGCTAGCTCGCCTTACGTGAAACACACTCTGCTTTTGAGAAAAGAGCACTCTTCTACTCTACTGTGCTTCCTATGGGGTACGAACAGTGAGCTTGCTCAGAACAAAAGAACTGTGCTTCCTACACACACGGGCCATATCTAGTTCAACTCTGCTTAGGAAACTGAGAAGAACAATAGCTCCTCTTCAGTCCAAGACACTGTACTTTCGGGGAACAGACGTGAGTGCTATTTGCACTGTGTATGGCAATTGGAGCACAATAGTGACTCGTCTTACCAGAAAACAACTCTTGCTTGTAGGACAAAAACTGCATGTGACTCAACTCCATTTAGGACTGGGAAACAAACGCTAGCTCGCCTTACAAGAAACACACTCTGCTTTTGAGAAAAGAGCACTCTTCTACTCTACTGTGTTTCCTATGGGGCCAGAACAGTGAGCTTGCTCAGAACAAAAGAACTGTGCTTCCTACACACGGGCCATATCTAGATCAACTCTGCTTAGGAAACTGACAAGAGCATTAGCTCCTCTTCAGTCCGGTACACTGTACTTGCTGGGAACAGACGCGAGTGCTATTTGCACTGTGTATGGCAATGGGAGCGCAATAGTGACTTTCCTTACCAGAAAACAACTCTTGCTCGTAGGACCAGAAACTGCATGTGATTCCACTCCATTTAGGACTGGGAAGCAAATGCTAGCTCGCCTTACAAGAAACACAATCTGCTTTAGAGAAAAGAGCACTCTTCTACTCTACTGTGTTTCCTATGGGGTCCAAACAGTGAGCTTGCTCAGAACAAAAGAACTGTGCTTCCTACACACACGGACCATATCTAGTTCAATTCTGCTTAGGAACCTGACAAGAACAGTAGATCCTCTTCAGTCCAATACACTGTACTTCCTGGGAACAGACGCTAGTGCTATTTGTCCTGTGTATGGCAATGGCAGCGCAATAGTGACTCTTCTTACCATAAAACAACTCTTGCTCGTAGGACCAGAAACTGCATGTGATTCAACTCCATTTAGGACTGGGAAACAAACGCTAGCTCGCCTTACAAGAAACACACTATGCTTTTGAGAAAAGAGCACTCTTCTACTCTACTGTGTTTCCTATAGGGTCCGAACAGTGAGCTTGCTCAGAACAAAAGAACTGTGCTTCTTACACACACGGCCATATCTAGTTCAATTCTGCTAAGGAAACTGACAAGAACAGTAGCTCCTCTTCAGTCCAATACACTGTACTTGCTGGGAACAGACGCATGTGCGATTTGCACTGTGTATGGCAATGGGAGCACAATAGTGACTTTCCTTACCAGAAAACAACTCTTGCTCGTAGGACCAGAAACTGCATGTGATTCAACTCCATTTAGGACTGGGAAACAAACGTTATCTCTCCTTACAAGAAACACACTCTGCTTTAGAGAAAAGAGCACTCTTCTACTCTACTGTGTTTCCTATGGGGCCAGAACAGTGAGCTTGCTCAGAACAAAAGAACTGTGCTTCCTACACGCACGGACCATATCTAGTTCAACTCTGCTTAGGAAACTGACAAGAACAGTAGCTCCTATTCAGTCCAATACACTGTACTTGCTGGGAAAAGACGCGAGTTCTATTTGTCTTGTGTAGGGCAATGGGAGCGCAATAGTGACTTTCCTTACCAGAAAACAACTCTTGTTCGTAGGACCAGAAACTGTATGTGATTCAACTCCATTTAACTAGGAAACAAACGCTAGCTCGCCTTACAAAAACACACTCTGCTTTTGAGAAAAGAGCACGCTTCTACTCTACTGTTTTTCCTATAGGGCCAGAACAGTGAGCTTGCTCAGAACATAAGAACTGTGCTTCCTACACAAACGGGCCATATCATGTTCAACTCTGCTTAGGAAACTGACAAGAACAGTAGCTCCTCTTCAGTCCGATCCACTGTACTTGCTGGGAACAGACGCGAGAGCTATTTGCACTGTGTATGGCAAGGGGAGGGCAATAGTGACTTTCCTTACCAGAAAACAACTCTTGCTCTTAGGACCAGAAACTGCATGTGATTCAACTCCATTTAGGACTGGGAAAAAAACGCTAGCTCGCCTTACAAGAAACACACTCGGCTTTAGAGAAAGGAGCACTCTTCTACTCTACTGTGTTTCCTATATGGCCAGAACAGTGAGCTTGGTCAGAACAAAAGAACTGTGCTTCCTACACACGGGCCATAACTAGTTCAACTCTGCTTAGGAAACTGACAAGAACAGTAGCTCCTCTTCAGTCCGAAACACTGTACTTGCTGGGAACAGACGCGAGTGCTATTTGCACTGTGTATGGCAATGGGAGCACAATAGTGACTTTCCTTACCAGAAAACAACTCTTGCTCATAGGACCAGAAACTGCATGTGATTCAACTCCATTTCGGACTGGGATACAAATGCTAGCTCGACTTCCATGAAACACACTCTGCTTTTGAGAAAAGAGCACTCTTCTACTCTACTGTGCTTCCTATGGGGTACGAACAGTGAGCTTGCTCAGAACAAAAGAACTGTGCTTCCTACACACACGGTCCATATCTAGTTCAACTCTGCTTAGGAAACTGAGAAGAACAGTAGCTCCTCTTCAGTCCAATACACTGTACTTTCGGGGAACAGACGCGAGTGCTATTTGCACTGTGTATGGCAATTGGAGCACAATAGTGACTCGTCTTACCAGAAAACAACTCTTGCTCGTAGGGCAAAAGACTGCATGTGACTCAACTCCATTTAGGACTGGGAAACAAACGCTAGCTCGCCTTACAAGAAACACACTCTGCTTTAGAGAAAAGAGCACTCTTCTACTCTACTGTGTTTCCTATATGGCCAGAACAGTGAACTTGCTCAGAACAAAAGAACTGTGCTTCCTACATACACGACCATATCTAGTTCAATTCTGTTTAGGAACCTGACAAGAACAGTAGATCCTCTTCAGTCCAATACACTGTACTTGCTGGGAACAGACGCCAGTGCTATTTGTCCTGTGTATGGCAATGGCAGCGCAATAGTGACTCTTCTTACTATAAAACAACTCTTGCTCGTAGGACCAGAAACTGCATGTGATTCAACTCCATTTAGGACTGGGAAACAAAAGCTAGCTCACCTTACAAGAAACACACTCTGCTTTTGTGGAAAGAGCACTCTTCTACTCTACTGTGTTTCCTATAGGGCCAGAACAGTGAGCTTGCTCAGAACAAAAGAACTGTGCTTCCTACACACGGGCCATATCTAGTTCAACTCTGCTTAGGAAACTGACAAGAACAGTAGCTCCTCTTCAGTCCGATACACCGTACATGCTGGGAAAAGACGCAAGTGCTATTTGCCTTGTGTAGGGCAACGGGAGCGCAATGGAGACTTTCCTTACCAGAAAACAACTCTTGTTCGTAGGACCAGAAACTGCATGGGATTCAACTCCATTTAGGACTAGGAAACAAACGCTAGCTTGCCTTACGAAAACACACTCTGCTTTTGAGAAAAGAGCACGCTTCTACTCTACTGTGTTTCCTATAGGGCCAGAACAGTGAGCTTGCTCAGAACATAAGAACTGTGCTTCCTACACACACGGGCCATATCATGTTCAACTCTGCTTTGGAAACTGACAAGAACAGTAGCTCCTCTTCAGTCCGATACACTGTACTTGCTGGGAACAGACGCGGGAGCTATTTGCACTGTGTATGGCAAGGGGAGCACAATAGTGCATTTCCTTACCAGAAAACAACTCTTGCTCTTAGGACCAGAAACTGCATGTGATTCAACTCCATTTAGGACTGGGAAACAAACGCTAGCTCGCCTTACAAGAAACACACTCTGCTTTTGAGAAAAGAGCACTCTTCTACTCTACTGTGTTTCCTATGGTGTCCGAACAGTGAGCTTGCTCAGAACAAAAGAACTGTGCTTCCTACACACACGGCCATATCTAGTTCAATTCTGCTTAGGAACCTGACAAGAACAGTAGATCCTCTTCAGTCCAATACACTGTACTTGCTGGGAACAGACGCCAGTGCTATTTGTCCTGTATATGGTAATGGTAGCGCAATAGTGACTCTTCTTACTATAAAACAACTCTTGCTCGTAGGACTAGAAACTGCATGTGATTCAACTTCATTTAGGATTGGGAAACAAACGATAGCTCGCCTTACAAGTAACACACTCTGCTTTAGAGAAAAGAGCACTCTTCTACTCTACTGTGTTTCCTATAGGGACAGAACAGTGAGCTTGGTCAGAACAAAAGAACTGTGCTTCCTACATACGGGCCATAACTAGTTCAACTCTGCTTAGGAAACTGACAAGAACAGTAGCTCCTCTTCAGTCCGAAACACTGTACTTGCTGGGAACTGACGCGAGTGCTATTTGCACTGTGTATGGCAATGGGAGCGCAATAGTGACTTTCCTTACCAGAAAACAACTATTGCTCATAGAACCAGAAACTGCATGTGATTCAACTCCATTTAGGACTGGGATACAAATGCTAGCTCGCCTTATATGAAACACACTCTGCTTTTGAGAAAAGAGCACTCTTCTACTCTACTGTGCTTCCTATGGGGTCCGAACAGTGAGCTTGCTCAGAACAAAAGAACTGTGCTTCCTACACACGGGCCATATCTAGTTCAACTCTGCTTAGGAAACTGAGAAGAACAATAGCTCCTCTTCAGTCCAAGACACTGTACTTTCGGGGAACAGACGCGAGTGCTATTTGCACTGTGTATGGCAATTGGAGCACAATAGTGACTCGTCTTACCAGAAAACAACTCTTGCTTGTAGGACAAAAACTGCATGTGACTCAACTCCATTTAGGACTGGGAAACAAATGCTAGCTCGCCTTACATGAAACACACTCTGCGTTTGAGAAAAGAGCACTCTTCTACTCTACTGTGTTTCTTATGGGGCCAGAACAGTGAGCTTGCTCAGAACAAAAGAACTGTGCTTCGTACACACGGGCCATATCTAGTTCAAATCTGCTTAGGAAACTGACAAGAACAGTAGCTCCTCTTCAGTCCGGTACACAGTACTTGCTGGGAACAGACGCGAGTGCTATTTGCACTGTGTATGGCAATGGGAGCGCAATAGTGACTTTCCTTACCAGAAAACAACTCTTGCTCATAGGACCAGAAACTGCATGTGATTCCACTCCATTTAGGACTGGGAAGCAAATGCTAGCTCGCCTTACAAGAAACACAATCTGCTTTAGAGAAAAAGCACTCTTCTTCTCTACTGTGTTTACTATGGGTTCCAAACAGTGAGCTTGCTCAGAACAAAAGAACTGTGCTTCCTACACACAAGGACCATTTCTAGTTCAACTCTGCTTAGGAAACTGACAAGAACAATAGATCCTCTTCAGTCCAATACACTGTACTTGCTGGGAACAGACGCAAGTGATATTTGCACTGTGTATGGCTATTAGAGCCCAATATTGACTTGTCTTACCAGAACAACTCTTGTCGTAGGATCTTAAACTGCATGTGATTCAACTCCATTTAGGACTGGGAAACAAAAGCTAGCTCACCTTACAAGAAACACACTCTGCTTTTGAGAAAAGAGCACTCTTCTAATCTACTGTGTTTCCTATTGGGCCAGAACAGTGAGCTTGCTCAGAACAAAAGAAATGTGCTTCCTACACACACGGCCATATCTAGTTCAAGTCTGCTTAGGAACCAGACAAGAACATTAGATCCTCTTCAGTCCAATACACTGTACTTGCTGGGAACAGACACCACTGCTATTTGTCCTGTGTATGGCAATGGCAGCACAATAGTGACTCTTCTTACCATAAAACAACTCTTGCTCGTAGGACCAGAAACTGCATGTGATTCAACTCCATTTAGGACTGGGAAACAAACTCTAGCTCGCTTTACAAGAAACACACTCTGCTTTTGAGAAAAGAGCACTCTTCTACTCTACTGTGTTTCCTATAGGGCTAGAAGATTGAGCTTGCTCAGAACATAAGAAATGTGCTTCCTACACACACGGGCCATATCTAGTTCAACTCTGCTTAGGAAACTGACAAGAACAGTAGCTCCTCTTCAGTCCGATACACTGTACTTGCTGTGAACAGACGCGAGTGCTATTTGCACTGTGTATGGCAATGGGAGCGCAATAGTGTCTTTCCTTACCAGAAAAAAACTCTTGCTTGTAGGACCAGAAACTGCATGTGATTCAACTCCATTAAAAACTGGGAAACAAACGCTAGCTCGCCTTACAAGAAACACACTATGCTTTTGAGAAAAGAGCACTCTTCTACTCTACTGTGTTTCCTATAGGGTCCGAACAGTGAGCATGCTCAGAACAAAAGAACTTTGCTTCCTACACACACGGCCATATCTAGTTCAATTCTGCTTAGGAAACTGACAAGAACAGTAGCTCCTCTTCAGTCCAATACACTGTACTTGCTGGGAACAGACGCGTGTGCGATTTGCACTGTGTATGGCAATGGGAGCACAATAGTGACTTTCCTTACCAGAAAACAACTCTTGCTCGTAGGACCAGAAACTGCATGTGATTCAACTCCATTTAGGACTGGGAAACAAACGCTAGCTCTCCTTACAAGAAACACACTCTGCTTTAGAGAAAAGAGCACTCTTCTACTCTACTGTGTTTCCTATGGGGTCCAAACAGTGAGCTTGCTCAGAACAAAAGAACTGTGCTTCCTACACACACGGACCATATCTAGTTCAACTCTGCTTAGGAAACTGACAAGAACAGTAGCTCCTATTCAGTCCAATACACTGTACTTGCTGGGAAAAGACGCGAGTGCTATTTGCCTTGTGTAGGGCAATGGAGCGCAATAGTGACTTTCCTTACCAGAAAACAACTCTTGTTCGTAGGACCAGAAACTGCATGTGATTCAACTCCATTTAACTAGGAAACAAACGCTAGCTCGCCTTACAAAAACACACTCTGCTTTTGAGAAAAGAGCACGCTTCTACTCTACTGTTTTTCCTATAGGGCCAGAACAGTGAGCTTGCTCAGAATATAAGAACTGTGCTTCCTACACACACGGGCCAAATCATGTTCAACTCTGTTTAGGAAACTGACAAGAACAGTAGCTCCTCTTCAGTCCGATCCACTGTACTTGCTGGGAACAGACGCGAGAGCTATTTGCACTGTGTATGGCAAGGGGAGCACAATAGTGACTTTCCTTACTAGAAAACAACTCTTGCTCTTAGGACCAGAAACTGCATGTGATTCAACTCCATTTAGGACTGGGAAACAAACGCTAGCTTGCCTTACAAGAAACACACTCTGCTTTAGAGAAAAGAGCACTCTTCTACTCTACTGTGTTTCCTATAGGGCCAGAACAGTGAGCTTGCTCAGAACAAAAGAACTGTGCTTCCTACACACGGGCCATATCTAGTTCAACTCTGCTTAGGAAACTGACAAGAACAGTAGCTCCTTTTCAGTCCGATACACTGTACTTGCTGGGAACAGACGCGAGTGCTATTTGCACTGTGTATGGCAAGGGGAGCGCAATAGTGACACTTCTTACCATAAAACAACTCTTGCACGTAGGACTAGAAACTGCATGTGATTCAACTCCATTTAGGACTGGGAAACAAACGCTAGCTCGCCTTACAAGAAACACACTCTGCTTTAGAGAAAAGAGCACTCTTCTACTCTACTGTGTTTCCCATATGGCCAGAACAGTGTGCTTGGTCAGAACAAAAGAACTGTGCTTCCTACACACGGGCCATAACTAGTTCAACTCTGCTTAGGAAACTGACAAGAACAGTAGCTCCTCTTCAGTCTGAAACACTGTACTTGCTGGGAACAGACGCGAGTGCTATTTGCACTGTGTATGGCAATGGGAGCGCAATAGTGACTTTCCTTACTAGAAAACAACTCTTGTTCATAGGACCAGAAACTGCATGTGATTCAACTCCATTTTGGACTGGGATACAAATGCTAGCTCGCCTTCCATGAAACACACTCTGCTTTTGAGAAAAGAGCACTCTTCTACTCTACTGTGCTTCCTATGGGGTCCGAACATGGAGCTTGCTCAGAACAAAAGAACTGTGCTTCCTACACACACGGGCCATATCTAGTTCAACTCTGCTTAGGAAACTGAGAAGAACAGTAGCTCCTCTTCAGTCCAATACACTGTACTTTCGGGGAACAGACGCGAGTGCTATTTGCACGGTGTATGGCAATTGGAGCACAATAGTGACTCGTCTTACCAGAAAACAACTCTAGCTCGTAGGACAAAAAACTGCATGTGACTCAACTCCATTTAGGACTGGGAAACAAACGCTAGCTCGCCTTACAAGAAACACACTCTGCTTTTGAGAACAGAGCACTCTTCTACTCTACTGTGTTTCCTATTGGGTCTGAACAGTGAGTCTGCTCAGAAAAAAAGAACTGTGCTTCCTACACACACGGCCATAACTAGTTCAATTCTGCTTAGGAACCTGACAAGAACAGTAGATCCTCTTCAGTCCAATACACTGTACTTCCTGGGAACAGACGCCAGTGCTATTTGTCCTGTGTATGGCAATGGCAGCGCAATAGTGACTCTTCTTACCATAAAACAACTCTTGCTCGTAGGACCAGAAACTGCATGTGATTCAACTCCATTTAGGACTGGGAAACAAAAGCTAGCTCACCTTACAACAAACACACTCTGCTTTAGAGAAAAGAGCACGCTTCTACTCTACTGTGTTTCCTATAGGGCCAGAACAGTGAGCTTGCTCAGAACAAAAGAACTGTGCTTCCTACACACGGGCCATATCTAGTTCAACTCTGCTTAGGAAACTGACAAGAACAGTAGCTCCTATTCAGTCCAATATACTGTACTTGCTGGGAAAAGACGCGAGTGCTATTTGCCTTGTGTAGAGCAATGGGAGCGCAATAGTGACTTTCCTTACCAGAAAACAACTCTTGTTCATAGGACCAGAAACTGCATGTGATTCAACTCCATTTAACTAGGAAACAAACGCTAGCTCGCCTTACAAAAACACACTCTGCTTTTGAGAAAAGAGCACGCTTCTACTCTACTGTTTTTCCTATAGGGCCAGAACAGTGAGCTTGCTCAGAACATAAGAACTGTGCTTCCTACACACACGGGCCATATCATGTTCAACTCTGCTTAGGAAACTGACAAGAACAGTAGCTCCTCTTCAGTCCGATACACTGTACTTGCTGGGAACAGACGCGAGAGCTATTTGCACTGTGTATGGCAAGGGGAGCGCAATAGTGACTTTCCTTACCAGAAAACAACTCTTGCTCTTAGGACCAGAAACTGCATGTGATTCAACTCCATTTAGGACTGGGAAACAAACGCTAGCTCGCCTTACAAGAAACACACTCTGCTTTAGAGAAAAGAGCACTCTTCTACTCTAATGTGTTTCCTGTAGGGAAAGAACAGTGAGCTTGCTCAGAACAAAAGAACTGTGCTTCCTACACACGGGCCATATCTAGTTCAACTCTGCTTAGGAAACTGACAAGAACAGTAGCTCCTCTTCAGTCCGATACACTGTACTTGCTGGGAACAGACGCGAGTGCTATTTGCACTGTGTATGGCCATGGGAGCGCAATAGTGTCTTTCCTTACCAGAAAAAAACTCTTGCTTGTAGGACCAGAAACTGCATGTGATTCAACTCCATTAAAAACTGGGAAACAAACGCTAGCTCGCCTTACAAGAAACACACTATGCTTTTGAGAAAAGAGCACTCTTCTACTCTACTGTGTTTCCTATAAGGTCCGAACAGTGAGCATGCTCAGAACAAAAGAACTTTGCTTCCTACACACACGGCCATATCTAGTTCAATTCTGCTTAGGAAACTGACAAGAACAGTAGCTCCTCTTCAGTCCAATACACTGTACTTGCTGGGAACAGACGCGTGTGCGATTTGCACTGTGTATGGCAATGGGAGCACAATAGTGACTTTCCTTACCAGAAAACAACTCTTGCTCGTAGGACCAGAAACTGCATGTGATTCAACTCCATTTAGGACTGGGAAACAAACGCTAGCTCTCCTTACAAGAAACACACTCTGCTTTAGAGAAAAGAGCACTCTTCTACTCTACTGTGTTTCCTATGGGGTCCAAACAGTGAGCTTGCTCAGAACAAAAGAACTGTTCTTCCTACACACACGGACCATATCTAGTTCAACTCTGCTTAGGAAACTGACAAGAACAGTAGCTCCTATTCAGTCCAATACACTGTACTTGCTGGGAAAAGACGCGAGTGCTATTTGCCTTGTGTAGGGCAATGGAGCGCAATAGTGACTTTCCTTACCAGAAAACAACTCTTGTTCGTAGGACCAGAAACTGCATGTGATTCAACTCCATTTAACTAGGAAACAAACGCTAGCTCGCCTTACAAAAACACACTCTGCTTTTGAGAAAAGAGCACGCTTCTACTCTACTGTTTTTCCTATAGGGCCAGAACAGTGAGCTTGCTCAGAATATAAGAACTGTGCTTCCTACACACACGGGCCAAATCATGTTCAACTCTGCTTAGGAAACAGACAAGAACAGTAGCTCCTCTTCAGTCCGATCCACTGTACTTGCTGGGAACAGACGCGAGAGCTATTTGCACTGTGTATGGCAAGGGGAGCACAATAGTGACTTTCCTTACTAGAAAACAACTCTTGCTCTTAGGACCAGAAACTGCATGTGATTCAACTCCATTTAGGACTGGGAAACAAACGCTAGCTTGCCTTACAAGAAACACACTCTGCTTTAGAGAAAAGAGCACTCTTCTACTCTACTGTGTTTCCTATAGGGCCAGAACAGTGAGCTTGCTCAGAACAAAAGAACTGTGCTTCCTACACACGGGCCATATCTAGTTCAACTCTGCTTAGGAAACTGACAAGAACAGTAGCTCCTTTTCAGTCCGATACACTGTACTTGCTGGGAACAGACGCGAGTGCTATTTGCACTGTGTATGGCAAGGGGAGCGCAATAGTGACACTTCTTACCATAAAACAACTCTTGCACGTAGGACTAGAAACTGCATGTGATTCAACTCCATTTAGGACTGGGAAACAAACGCTAGCTCGCCTTACAAGAAACACACTCTGCTTTAGAGAAAAGAGCACTCTTCTACTCTACTGTGTTTCCCATATGGCCAGAACAGTGTGCTTGGTCAGAACAAAAGAACTGTGCTTCCTACACACGGGCCATAACTAGTTCAACTCTGCTTAGGAAACTGACAAGAACAGTAGCTCCTCTTCAGTCCGAAACACTGTACTTGCTGGGAACAGACGCGAGTGCTATTTGCACTGTGTATGGCAATGGGAGCACAATAGTGACTTTCCTTACCAGAAAACAACTCTTGTTCATAGGACCAGAAACTGCATGTGATTCAACTCCATTTTGGACTGGGATACAAATGCTAGCTCGCCTTCCATGAAACACACTCTGCTTTTGAGAAAAGAGCACTCTTCTACTCTACTGTGCTTCCTATGGGGTCCGAACATGGAGCTTGCTCAGAACAAAAGAACTGTGCTTCCTACACACACGGGCCATATCTAGTTCAACTCTGCTTAGGAAACTGAGAAGAACAGTAGCTCCTCTTCAGTCCAATACACTGTACTTTCGGGGAACAGACGCGAGTGCTATTTGCACGGTGTATGGCAATTGGAGCACAATAGTGACTCGTCTTACCAGAAAACAACTCTAGCTCGTAGGACAAAAAACTGCATGTGACTCAACTCCATTTAGGACTGGGAAACAAACGCTAGCTCGCCTTACAAGAAACACACTCTGCTTTTGAGAACAGAGCACTCTTCTACTCTACTGTGTTTCCTATTGGGTCTGAACAGTGAGTCTGCTCAGAAAAAAAGAACTGTGCTTCCTACACACACGGCCATAACTAGTTCAATTCTGCTTAGGAACCTGACAAGAACAGTAGATCCTCTTCAGTCCAATACACTGTACTTCCTGGGAACAGACGCCAGTGCTATTTGTCCTGTGTATGGCAATGGCAGCGCAATAGTGACTCTTCTTACCATAAAACAACTCTTGCTCGTAGGACCAGAAACTGTATGTGATTCAACTCCATTTAGGACTGGGAAACAAACGCTAGCTCACCTTACCAGAAACACACTCTGCTTTAGAGAAAAGCGCACTCTTCTACTCTACTGTGTTTCCTATAGGGAAAGAACAGTGAGCTTGCTCAGAACAAAAGAACTGTGCTTCCTACACACGGGCCATATCTAGTTCAACTCTGCTTAGGAAACTGACAAGAACAGTAGCTCCTCTTCAGTCCGATACACTGTACTTGCTGGGAACAGACGCGAGTGCTATTTGCACTGTGTATGGCAAGGGGAGCGCAATAGTGACTTTCCTTACCAGAAAACAACTCTTGCTCTTAGGACCAGAAACTGCATGTGATTCAACTCCATTTAAGACTGGGAAACAAACGCTAGCTCACCTTACCAGAAACACACTCTGCTTTAGAGAAAAGAGCACTCTTCTACTCTACTGTGTTTCCTATAGGGAAAGAACAGTGAGCCTGCTCAGAACAAAAGAACTGTGCTTCCTACACACGGGCCATATCTAGTTCAACTCTGCTTAGGAAACTGACAAGAACAGTAGCTCCTCTTCAGTCCGATACACTGTACTTGCTGGGAACAGACGCGAGTGCTATTTGCACTGTGTATGGCAAGGGGAGCGCAATAGTGACTCTTCTTACCATAAAACAACTCTTGCACGTAGGACTAGAAACTGCATGTGATTCAACTCCATTTAGGACTGGGAAACAAACGCTAGCTCGCCTTAGAGAAAAACACTCTGCTTTAGAAAAAAGAGCACTCTTCTACTCTACTGTGTTTCCTATATGGCCAGAACAGTGAGCTTGGTATGAACAAAGAACTGTGCTTCCTACACACGGGCCATAACTAGTTCAACTCTGCTTAGGAAACTGACAAGAACAGTAGCTCCTCTTCAGTCCGAAACACTGTACTTGCTGGAACAGACGCGAGTGCTATTTGCACTGTGTATGGCAATGGGAGCGCAATAGTGACTTTCCTTACCAGAAAACAACTCTTGTTCATAGGACCAGAAACTGCATGTGATTCAACTCCATTTTGGACTGGGATACAAATGCTAGCTCGCCTTCCATGAAAAACACTCTGCTTTTGAGAAAAGAGCACTCTTCTACTCTACTGTGCTTCCTATGTGGTCCGAACAGTGAGCTTGCTCAGAACAAAAGAACTGTGCTTCCTACACACACGGGCCATATCTAGTTCAACTCTGCTTAGGAAACTGAGAAGAACAGTAGCTCCTCTTCAGTCCAATACACTGTACTTTCGGGGAACAGACGCGAGTGCTATTTGCACGGTGTATGGCAATTGGAGCACAATAGTGACTCGTCTTACCAGAAAACAACTCTTGCTTGTAGGACAAAAACTGCATGTGACTCAACTCCATTTAGGACTGGGAAACAAATGCCAGCTCGCCTTACATGAAACACACTCTGCTTTTGAGAAAAGAGCACTCTTCTACTCTACTGTGTTTCTTATGGGGCCAGAACAGTGAGCTTGCTCAGAACAAAAGAACTGTGCTTCGTACACACGGGCCATATCTAGTTCAAATCTGCTTAGGAAACTGACAAGAACAGTAGCTCCTCTTCAGTCCGATACACTGTACTTGCTGGGAACAGACGCGAGTGCTATTTGCACTGTGTATGGCAATGGGAGCGCAATAGTGACTTTCCTTACCAGAAAACAACTCTTGCTCATAGGACCAGAACTGCATGTGATTCCACTCCATTTAGGACTGGGAAGCAAATGCTAGCTCGCCTTACAAGAAACACAATCTGCTTTAGAGAAAAAGCACTCTTCTTCTCTACTGTGTTTACTATGGGTTCCAAACAGTGAGCTTGCTCAGAACAAAAGAACTGTGCTTCCTACACACAAGGACCATTTCTAGTTCAACTCTGCTTAGGAAACTGACAAGAACAATAGATCCTCTTCAGTCCAATACACTGTACTTGCTGGGAACAGACGCAAGTGATATTTGCACTGTGTATGGCTATTAGAGCCCAATATTGACTTGTCTTACCAGAACAACTCTTGTCGTAGGATCTTAAACTGCATGTGATTCAACTCCATTTAGGACTGGGAAACAAAAGCTAGCTCACCTTACAAGAAACACACTCTGCTTTTGAGAAAAGAGCACTCTTCTAATCTACTGTGTTTCCTATTGGGCCAGAACAGTGAGCTTGCTCAGAACAAAAGAAATGTGCTTCCTACACACACGGCCATATCTAGTTCAAGTCTGCTTAGGAACCAGACAAGAACATTAGATCCTCTTCAGTCCAATACACTGTACTTGCTGGGAACAGACACCACTGCTATTTGTCCTGTGTATGGCAATGGCAGCACAATAGTGACTCTTCTTACCATAAAACAACTCTTGCTCGTAGGACCAGAAACTGCATGTGATTCAACTCCATTTAGGACTGGGAAACAAACTCTAGCTCGCTTTACAAGAAACACACTCTGCTTTTGAGAAAAGAGCACTCTTCTACTCTACTGTGTTTCCTATAGGGCTAGAAGATTGAGCTTGCTCAGAACATAAGAAATGTGCTTCCTACACACACGGGCCATATCTAGTTCAACTCTGCTTAGGAAACTGACAAGAACAGTAGCTCCTCTTCAGTCCGATACACTGTACTTGCTGTGAACAGACGCGAGTGCTATTTGCACTGTATATGGCAATGGGAGCGCAATAGTGTCTTTCCTTACCAGAAAAAAAACTCTTGCTTGTAGGACCAGAAACTGCATGTGATTCAACTCCATTAAAAACTGGGAAACAAACGCTAGCTCGCCTTACAAGAAACACACTATGCTTTTGAGAAAAGAGCACTCTTCTACTCTCCTGTGTTTCCTATAGGGTCCGAACAGTGAGCATGCTCAGAACAAAAGAACTTTGCTTCCTACACACACGGCCATATCTAGTTCAATTCTGCTTAGGAAACTGACAAGAACAGTAGCTCCTCTTCAGTCCAATACACTGTACTTGCTGGGAACAGACGCGTGTGCGATTTGCACTGTGTATGGCAATGGGAGCACAATAGTGACTTTCCTTACCAGAAAACAACTCTTGCTCGTAGGACCAGAAACTGCATGTGATTCAACTCCATTTAGGACTGGGAAACAAACGCTAGCTCTCCTTACAAGAAACACACTCTGCTTTAGATAAAAGAGCACTCTTCTACTCTACTGTGTTTCCTATGGGGTCCAAACAGTGAGCTTGCTCAGAACAAAAGAACTGTGCTTCCTACACACACGACCATATCTAGTTCAACTCTGCTTAGGAAACTGACAAGAACAGTAGCTCCTATTCAGTCCAATACACTGTACTTGCTGGGAAAAGACGCGAGTGCTATTTGCCTTGTGTAGGGCAATGGAGCGCAATAGTGACTTTCCTTACCAGAAAACAACTCTTGTTCGTAGGACCAGAAACTGCATGTGATTCAACTCCATTTAACTAGGAAACAAACGCTAGCTCGCCTTACAAAAACACACTCTGCTTTTGAGAAAAGAGCACGCTTCTACTCTACTGTTTTTCCTATAGGGCCAGAACAGTGAGCTTGCTCAGAATATAAGAACTGTGCTTCCTACACACTCGGGCCAAATCATGTTCAACTCTGTTTAGGAAACTGACAAGAAACAGTAGCTCCTCTTCAGTCCGATCCACTGTACTTGCTGGGAACAGACGCGAGAGCTATTTGCACTGTGTATGGCAAGGGGAGCACAATAGTGACTTTCCATACTAGAAAACAACTCTTGCTCTTAGGACCAGAAACTGCATGTGATTCAACTCCATTTAGGACTGGGAAACAAACGCTAGCTTGCCTTACAAGAAACACACTCTGCTTTTAGAGAAAAGAGCACTCTTCTACTCTACTGTGTTTCCTATAGGGCCAGAACAGTGAGCTTGCTCAGAACAAAAGAACTGTGCTTCCTACACACGGGCCATATCTAGTTCAACTCTGCTTAGGAAACTGACAAGAACAGTAGCTCCTTTTCAGTCCGATACACTGTACTTGCTGGGAACAGACACGAGTGCTATTTGCACTGTGTATGGCAAGGGGAGCGCAATAGTGACACTTCTTACCATAAAACAACTCTTGCACGTAGGACTAGAAACTGCATGTGATTCAACTCCATTTAGGACTGGGAAACAAACGCTAGCTCGCCTTACAAGAAACACACTCTGCTTTAGAGAAAAGAGCACTCTTCTACTCTACTGTGTTTCCCATATGGCCAGAACAGTGTGCTTGGTCAGAACAAAAGAACTGTGCTTCCTACACACGGGCCATAACTAGTTCAACTCTGCTTAGGAAACTGACCAAGAACAGTAGCTCCTCTTCAGTCCGAAACACTGTACTTGCTGGGAACAGACGCGAGTGCTATTTGCACTGTGTATGGCAATGGGAGCGCAATAGTGACTTTCCTTACCAGAAAACAACTCTTGTTCATAGGACCAGAAACTGCATGTGATTCAACTCCATTTTGGACTGGGATACAAATGCTAGCTCGCCTTCCATGAAACACACTCTGCTTTTGAGAAAAGAGCACTCTTCTACTCTACTGTGCTTCCTATGGGGTCCGAACATGGAGCTTGCTCAGAACAAAAGAACTGTGCTTCCTACACACACGGGCCATATCTAGTTCAACTCTGCTTAGGAAACTGAGAAGAACAGTAGCTCCTCTTCAGTCCAATACACTGTACTTTCGGGGAACAGACGCGAGTGCTATTTGCACGGTGTATGGCAATTGGAGCACCATAGTGACTCGTCTTACCAGAAAACAACTCTAGCTCGTAGGACAAAAAACTGCATGTGACTCAACTCCATTTAGGACTGGGAAACAAACGCTAGCTCGCCTTACAAGAAACACACTCTGCTTTGAGAACAGAGCACTCTTCTACTCTACTGTGTTTCCTATTGGGTCTGAACAGTGAGTCTGCTCAGAAAAAAAGAACTGTGCTTCCTACACACACGGCCATAACTAGTTCAATTCTGCTTAGGAACCTGACAAGAACAGTAGATCCTCTTCAGTCCAATACACTGTACTTCCTGGGAACAGACGCCAGTGCTATTTGTCCTGTGTATGCAATGGCAGCGCAATAGTGACTCTTCTTACCATAAAACAACTCTTGCTCGTAGGACCAGAAACTGCATGTGATTCAACTCCATTTAGGACTGGGAAACAAAAGCTAGCTCACCTTACAACAAACACACTCTGCTTAGAGAAAAGAGCACTCTTCTACTCTACTGTGTTTCCTATAGGGCCAGAACAGTGAGCTTGCTCAGAACAAAAGAACTGTGCTTCCTACACACGGGCCATATCTAGTTCAACTCTGCTTAGAAAACTGACAAGAACAGTAGCTCCTATTCAGTCCAATATACTGTACTTGCTGGGAAAAGACGCGAGTGCTATTTGCCTTGTGTAGAGCAATGGGAGCGCAATAGTGACTTTCCTTACCAGAAAACAACTCTTGTTCGTAGGACCAGAAACTGCATGTGATTCAACTCCAATTTAACTAGGAAACAAACGCTAGCTCGCCTTACAAAAACACACTCTGCTTTTGAGAAAAGAGCACGCTTCTACTCTACTGTTTTTCCTATAGGGCCAGAACAGTGAGCTTGCTCAGAACATAAGAACTGTGCTTCCTACACACACGGGCCATATCATGTTCAACTCTGCTTAGGAAACTGACAAGAACAGTAGCTCCTCTTCAGTCCGATACACTGTACTTGCTGGGAACAGACGCGAGAGCTATTTGCACTGTGTATGGCAAGGGAGCGCAATAGTGACTTTCCTTACCAGAAAACAACTCTTGACTCTTAGGACCAGAAACTGCATGTGATTCAACTCCATTTAGGACTGGGAAACAAACGCTAGCTCGCCTTACAAGAAACACACTCTGCTTAGAGAAAAGAGCACTCTTCTACTCTAATGTGTTTCCTATAGGGAAAGAACAGTGAGCTTGCTCAGAACAAAAGAACTGTGCTTCCTACACACGGGCCATATCTAGTTCAACTCAGCTTAGGAAACTGACAAGAACAGTAGCTCCTCTTCAGTCCGATACACTGTACTTGCTGGGAACAGACGCGAGTGCTATTTGCACTGTGTATGGCAATGGGAGCGCAATAGTGTCTTTCCTTACCAGAAAAAAACTCTTGCTTGTAGGACCAGAAACTGCATGTGATTCAACTCCATTAAAAACTGGGAAACAAACGCTAGCTCGCCTTACAAGAAACACACTATGCTTTTGAGAAAAGAGCACTCTTCTACTCTACTGTGTTTCCTATAGGGTCCGAACAGTGAGCATGCTCAGAACAAAAGAACTTTGCTTCCTACACACACGGCCATATCTAGTTCAATTCTGCTTAGGAAACTAACAAGAACAGTAGCTCCTCTTCAGTCCAATACACTGTACTTGCTGGGAACAGACGCGTGTGCGATTTGCACTGTGTATGGCAATGGGAGCACAATAGTGACTTTCCTTACCAGAAAACAACTCTTGCTCGTAGGACCAGAAACTGCATGTGATTCAACTCCATTTAGGACTGGGAAACAAACGCTAGCTCTCCTTACAAGAAACACACTCTGCTTTAGAGAAAAGAGCACTCTTCTACTCTACTGTGTTTCCTATGGGGTCCAAACAGTGAGCTTGCTCAGAACAAAAGAACTGTTCTTCCTACACACACGGACCATATCTAGTTCAACTCTGCTTAGGAAACTGACAAGAACAGTAGCTCCTATTCAGTCCAATACACTGTACTTGCTGGGAAAAGACGCGAGTGCTATTTGCCTTGTGTAGGGCAATGGAGCGCAATAGTGACTTTCCTTACCAGAAAACAACTCTTGTTCGTAGGACCAGAAACTGCATGTGATTCAACTCCATTTAACTAGGAAACAAACGCTAGCTCGCCTTACAAAAACACACTCTGCTTTTGAGAAAAGAGCACGCTTCTACTCTACTGTTTTTCCTATAGGGCCAGAACAGTGAGCTTGCTCAGAATATAAGAACTGTGCTTCCTACACACACGGGCCAAATCATGTTCAACTCTGCTTAGGAAACTGACAAGAACAGTAGCTCCTCTTCAGTCCGATCCACTGTACTTGCTGGGAACAGACGCGAGAGCTATTTGCACTGTGTATGGCAAGGGGAGCACAATAGTGACTTTCCTTACTAGAAAACAACTCTTGCTCTTAGGACCAGAAACTGCATGTGATTCAACTCCATTTAGGACTGGGAAACAAACGCTAGCTTGCCTTACAAGAAACACACTCTGCTTTAGAGAAAAGAGCACTCTTCTACTCTACTGTGTTTCCTATAGGGCCAGAACAGTGAGCTTGCTCAGAACAAAAGAACTGTGCTTCCTACACACGGGCCATATCTAGTTCAACTCTGCTTAGGAAACTGACAAGAACAGTAGCTCCTTTTCAGTCCGATACACTGTACTTGCTGGGAACAGACGCGAGTGCTATTTGCACTGTGTATGGCAAGGGGAGCGCAATAGTGACACTTCTTACCATAAAACAACTCTTGCACGTAGGACTAGAAACTGCATGTGATTCAACTCCATTTAGGACTGGGAAACAAACGCTAGCTCGCCTTACAAGAAACACACTCTGCTTTAGAGAAAAGAGCACTCTTCTACTCTACTGTGTTTCCCATATGGCCAGAACAGTGTGCTTGGTCAGAACAAAAGAACTGTGCTTCCTACACACGGGCCATAACTAGTTCAACTCTGCTTAGGAAACTGACAAGAACAGTAGCTCCTCTTCAGTCCGAAACACTGTACTTGCTGGGAACAGACGCGAGTGCTATTTGCACTGTGTATGGCAATGGGAGCACAATAGTGACTTTCCTTACCAGAAAACAACTCTTGTTCATAGGACCAGAAACTGCATGTGATTCAACTCCATTTTGGACTGGGATACAAATGCTAGCTCGCCTTCCATGAAACACACTCTGCTTTTGAGAAAAGAGCACTCTTCTACTCTACTGTGCTTCCTATGGGGTCCGAACATGGAGCTTGCTCAGAACAAAAGAACTGTGCTTCCTACACACACGGGCCATATCTAGTTCAACTCTGCTTAGGAAACTGAGAAGAACAGTAGCTCCTCTTCAGTCCAATACACTGTACTTTCGGGGAACAGACGCGAGTGCTATTTGCACGGTGTATGGCAATTGGAGCACAATAGTGACTCGTCTTACCAGAAAACAACTCTAGCTCGTAGGACAAAAAACTGCATGTGACTCAACTCCATTTAGGACTGGGAAACAAACGCTAGCTCGCCTTACAAGAAACACACTCTGCTTTTGAGAACAGAGCACTCTTCTACTCTACTGTGTTTCCTATTGGGTCTGAACAGTGAGTCTGCTCAGAAAAAAAGAACTGTGCTTCCTACACACACGGCCATAACTAGTTCAATTCTGCTTAGGAACCTGACAAGAACAGTAGATCCTCTTCAGTCCAATACACTGTACTTCCTGGGAACAGACGCCAGTGCTATTTGTCCTGTGTATGGCAATGGCAGCGCAATAGTGACTCTTCTTACCATAAAACAACTTTTGCTCGTATTACCAGAAACTGCATGTGATTCAACTCCATTTAGGACTGGGAAACAAACGCTAGCTCACCTTACCAGAAACACACTCTGCTTTAGAGAAAAGCGCACTCTTCTACTCTACTGTGTTTCCTATAGGGAAAGAACAGTGAGCTTGCTCAGAACAAAAGAACTGTGCTTCCTACACACGGGCCATATCTAGTTCAACTCTGCTTAGGAAACTGACAAGAACAGTAGCTCCTCTTCAGTCCGATACACTGTACTTGCTGGGAACAGACGCGAGTGCTATTTGCACTGTGTATGGCAAGGGGAGCGCAATAGTGACTTTCCTTACCAGAAAACAACTCTTGCTCTTAGGACCAGAAACTGCATGTGATTCAACTCCATTTAGGACTGGGAAACAAACGCTAGCTCACCTTACCAGAAACACACTCTGCTTTAGAGAAAAGAGCACTCTTCTACTCTACTGTGTTTCCTATAGGGAAAGAACAGTGAGCTTGCTCAGAACAAAAGAACTGTGCTTCCTACACACGGGCCATATCTAGTTCAACTCTGCTTAGGAAACTGACAAGAACAGTAGCTCCTCTTCAGTCCGATACACTGTACTTGCTGGGAACAGATGCGAGTGCTATTTGCACTGTGTATGGCAAGGGGAGCGCAATAGTGACTCTTCTTACCATAAAACAACTCTTGCACGTAGGACTAGAAACTGCATGTGATTCAACTCCATTTAGGACTGGGAAACAAACGCTAGCTCGCCTTAGAGAAAAACACTCTGCTTTAGAAAAAAGAGCACTCTTCTACTCTACTGTGTTTCCTATATGGCCAGAAGAGTGAGCTTGGTATGAACAAAAGAACTGTGCTTCCTACACACGGGCCATAACTAGTTCAACTCTGCTTAGGAAACTGACAAGAACAGTAGCTCCTCTTCAGTCCGAAACACTGTACTTGCTGGGAACAGACGCGAGTGCTATTTGCACTGTGTATGGCAATGGGAGCGCAATAGTGACTTTCCTTACCAGAAAACAACTCTTGTTCATAGGACCAGAAACTGCATGTGATTCAACTCCATTTTGGACTGGGATACAAATGCTAGCTCGCCTTCCATGAAAAACACTCTGCTTTTGAGAAAAGAGCACTCTTCTACTCTACTGTGCTTCCTATGTGGTCCGAACAGTGAGCTTGCTCAGAACAAAAGAACTGTGCTTCCTACACACACGGGCCATATCTAGTTCAACTCTGCTTAGGAAACTGAGAAGAACAGTAGCTCCTCTTCAGTCCAATACACTGTACTTTCGGGGAACAGACGCGAGTGCTATTTGCACGGTGTATGGCAATTGGAGCACAATAGTGACTCGTCTTACCAGAAAACAACTCTTGCTCGTAGGACAAAAAACTGCATGTGACTCAACTCCATTTAGGACTGGGAAACAAACGATAGCTCGCCTTACAAGAAACACACTCTGCTTTTGAGAAAAGAGCACTCTTCTACTCTACTGTGTTTCCTATTGGGTCTGAACAGTGAGCTTGCTCAGAACAAAAGAACTGTGCTTCCTACACACACGGCCATAACTAGTTCAATTCTGCTTAGGAACCTGACAAGAACAGTAGATCCTCTTCAGTCCAATACACTGTACTTCCTGGGAACAGACACCAGTGCTATTTGTCCTGTGTATGGCAATGGCAGCGCAATAGTGACTCTTCTTACCATAAAACAACTCTTGCTCGTAGGACCAGAAACTGCATGTGATTCAACTCCATTTAGGACTGGGAAACAAAAGCTAGCTCACCTTACAAGAAACACACTCTGCTTTAGAGAAAAGAGCACTCTTCTACTCTACTGTGTTTCCTATAGGGACAGAACAGTGAGCTTGCTCAGAACAAAAGAACTGTGCTTCCTACACACGGGCCATATCTAGTTCAACTCTGCTTAGGAAACTGACAAGAACAGTAGCTCCTATTCAGTCCAATACACTGTACTTGCTGGGAAAAGACGCGAGTGCTATTTGCCTTGTGTAGAGCAATGGGAGCGCAATAGTGACTTTCCTTACCAGAAAACAACTCTTGTTCCTAGGACCAGAAACTGCATGTGATTCAACTCCATTTAACTAGGAAACTAACGCTAGCTCGCCTTACAAAAACACACTCTGCTTTTGAGAAAAGAGCACGCTTCTACTCTACTGTTTTTCCTATAGGGCCAGAACAGTGAGCTTGCTCAGAACATAAGAACTGTGCTTCCTACACACACGGGTCATATCATGTTCAACTCTGCTTAGGAAACTGACAAGAACAGTAGCTCCTCTTCAGTCCGATACACTGTACTTGCTGGGAACAGACGCGAGAGCTATTTGCACTGTGTATGGCAAGGGGAGCGCAATAGTGACTTTCCTTACCAGAAAACAACTCTTGCTCTTAGGAACAGGAACTGCATGTGATTCAACTCCATTTAGGACTGGGAAACAAACGCTACCTCGCCTTACAAGAAACACACTCTGCTTTAGAGAAAAGAGCATTCTTCTACTCTAATGTGTTTCCTATAGGGAAAGAATAGTGAGCTTGCTCAGAACAAAAGAACTGTGCTTCCTACACACGGGCCATATCTAGTTCAACTCTGCTTAGGAAACTGACAAGAACAGTAGCTCCTCTTCAGTCCGATACACTGTACTTGCTGGGAACAGACGCGAGTGCTATTTGCACTGTGTATGGCAAGGGGAGCGCAATAGTAACTTTCCTTACCAGAAAACAACTCTTGCTCTTAGGACCAGAAACTGCATGTGATTCAACTCCATTTAGGACTGGGAAACAAACGCTAGCTCGCCTTACCAGAAACACACTATGCTTTTGAGAAAAGAGCACTCTTCTACTCTACTGTGTTTCCTATAGGGTCCGAACAGTGAGCATGCTCAGAACAAAAGAACTGTGCTTCCTACACACGGCCATATCTAGTTCAATTCTGCTTAGGAAACTGACAAGAACAGTAGCTCCTCTTCAGTCCAATACACTGTACTTGCTGGGAACAGACGCATGTGCGATTTGCACTGTGTATGGCAATGGGAGCACAATAGTGACTTTCCTTACCAGAAAACAAATCTTGCTCGTAGGACCAGAAACTGCATGTGATTCAACTCCATTTAGGACTGGGAAACAAACGCTAGCTCTCCTTACAAGAAACACACTCTGCTTTAGAGAAAAGAGCACTCTTCTACTCTACTGTGTTTCCTATGGGGTCCAAACAGTGAGCTTGCTCAGAACAAAAGAACTGTGCTTCCTACACACACGGACCATATCTAGTTCAACTCTGCTTAGGAAACTGACAAGAACAGTAGCTCCTATTCAGTCCAATACACTGTACTTGCTGGGAAAAGACACGAGTGCTATTTGCCTTGTGTAGGGCAATGGGAGCGCAATAGTGACTTTCCTTACCAGAAAACAACTCTTGTTCGTAGGACCAGAAACTGCATGTGATTCAACTCCATTTAACTAGGAAACAAACGCTAGCTCGCCTTCCAAGAAACACACTCTGCTTTTGAGAAAAGAGCACGCTTCTACTCTACTGTTTTTCCTATAGGGCCAGAACAGTGAGCTTGCTCAGAACATAAGAACTGTGCTTCCTACACACGGGCCATATCTAGTTCAACTCTGCTTAGGAAACTGACAAGAACAGTAGCTCCTCTTCAGTCCGAAACACTGTACTTGCTGGGAACTGACGCGAGTGCTATTTGCACTGTGTATGGCAATGGGAGCACAATAGTGACTTTCCTTACCAGAAAACAACTATTGCTCATAGAACCAGAAACTGCATGTGATTCAACTCCATTTAGGACTTGGATACAAACGCTAGCTCGCCTTACATGAAACACACTCTGCTTTAGAGAAAAGAGCACTCTTCTACTCTACTGTTTTTCCTATAGGGCCAGAACAGTGAGCTTGCTCAGAACATAAGAACTGTGCTTCCTACACACACGGGCCATATCATGTTCAACTCTGCTTAGGAAACTGACAAGAACAGTAGCTCCTCTTCAGTCCGATACACTGTACTTGCTGGGAACAGATGCGAGTGCTTTTTGCACTGAGTATGGCAAGGGGAGCACAATAGTGACTCTTATTACCATAAAACAACTCTTGCACGTAGGACTAGAAACTGCATGTGATTCAACTCCATTTAGGACTGGGAAACAAACGCTAGCTCACCTTACAAGAAACACACTCTGCTTTAGAGAAAAGAGCACTCTTCTACTCTACTGTGTTTCCTATATGGCCAGAACAGTGAGCTTGGTCAGAACAAAAGAACTGTGCTTCCTACACACGGGCCAAAACTAGTTCAACTCTGCTTAGGAGACTGACAAGAACAGTAGCTCCTCTTCAGTCCGAAACACTGTACTTGCTGGGAACAGACGCGAGTGCTATTTGCACTGTGTATGGCAATGGGAGCGCAATAGTGACTTTCCCTACCAGAAAACAACTCTTGCTCATAGGACCAGAAACTGCATGTGATTCAACTCCATTTCGGACTGGGATACAAATGCTAGCTCGCCTTCCATGAAACACACTCTGCTTTTGAGAAAAGAGCACTCTTCTACTCTACTGTGCTTCCTATGGGGTCCGAACAGTGAGCTTGCTCAGAACAAAAGAACTGTGCTTCCTACACACACGGACATAACTAGTTCAATTCTGCTTAGGAACCTGACAAGAACAGTAGATCCTCTCAGTCCAATACACTGTACTTCCTCGGAACAGACGCCAGTGCTATTTGTCCTGTGTATGGCAATGGCAGCGCAATAGTGACTCTTCTTACCATAAAACAACTCTTGCTCGTAGGACCAGAAACTGCATGTGATTCAACTCCATTTAGGACTGGGAAACAAAAGCTAGCTCACCTTACAAGAAACACACTGTGCTTTGGAGAAAAGAGCACTCTTCTACTCTACAGTGTTTCCTATAGGGCCAGAACAGTGAGCTTGCTCAGAACAAAAGAACTGTGCTTC
Source organism: Peromyscus eremicus (assembly GCF_949786415.1). NCBI lineage: Eukaryota > Metazoa > Chordata > Mammalia > Rodentia > Cricetidae > Peromyscus > Peromyscus eremicus. Next base: position 80,432 of record NW_026734703.1, on the reverse strand, counting down.
CTACACACGGGCCATATCTAGTTCAACTCTGCTTAGGAAACTGACAAGAACAGTAGCTCCTCTTCAGTCCGATACACCGTACATGCTGGGAAAAGACGCAAGTGCTATTTGCCTTGTGTAGGGCAATGGGAGCGCAATAGAGACTTTCCTTACCAGAAAACAACTCTTGTTCGTAGGACCAGAAACTGCATGGGATTCAACTCCATTTAGGACTAGGAAACAAACGCTAGCTTGCCTTACAAAAACACACTCTACTTTTGAGAAAAGAGCACGCTTCTACTCTACTGTGTTTCCTATACGGCCAGAACAGTGAGCTTGCTCAGAACATAAGAACTGTGCTTCCTACACACACGGACCATATCATGTTCAACTCTGCTTAGGAAACTGACAAGAACAGTAGCTCCTCTTCAGTCCGATACACTGTACTTGCTGGGAACAGACGCGGGAGCTATTTGCACTGTGTATGGCAAGGGGAGCACAATAGTGACTTTCCTTACCCGAAAACAACTCTTGCTCTTAGGACCAGAAACTGCATGTGATTCAACTCCGTTTAGGACTGGGAAACAAACGTTAGCTCGCCTTACAAGAAACACACTCTGCTTTTGAGAAAAGAGCACTCTTCTACTCTACTGTGTTTCCTATGGTGTCCGAACAGTGAGCATGCTCAGAACAAAAGAACTGTGCTTCCTACACACACGGCCATATCTAGTTCAATTCTGCTTAGGAACCTGACAAGAACAGTAGATCCTCTTCAGTCCAATACACTGTACTTGCTGGGAACAGACGCCAGTGCTATTTGTCCTGTGTATGGCAATGGTAGCGCAATAGTGACTTTCTTTACCAGAAAACAACTATTGCTCATAGAACCAGAAACTGCATGTGATTCAACTCCATTTAAGACTGGGATACAAATGCTAGCTCGCCTTACATGAAACACACTCTACTTTTGAGAAAAGAGCACTCTTCTACTCTACTGTGCTTCCTATGGGGTCCGAACAGTGAGCTTGCTCAGAACAAAAGAACTGTGCTTCCTACACACACGGACCATATCTAGTTCAACTCTGCTTAGGAAACTGAGAAGAATAGTAGCTCCTCTTCAGTCCAAGACACTGTACTTTCAGGGAACAGACGCGAGTGCTATTTGCACTGTGTATGGCAATTGGAGCACAATAGTGACTCGTCTTACCAGAAAACAACTCTTGCTCGTAGGACAAAAAACTGCATGTGACTCAACTCCATTTAGGACTGGGAAACAAACGCTAGCTCGCCTTACAAGAAACACACTCTGCTTTTGAGAAAAGAGCACTCTTCTACTCTACTGTGTTTCTTTTTGGGTCTGAACAGTGAGCATGCTCAGAACAAAAGGACTGTGCTTCCTACACACAGGGCCATAACTAGGTCAATTCTGCTTAGGAACCTGACAAGAACAGTAGGTCCTCTTCAGTCCAATACACTGTACTTGCTGCTAACAGACGCCAGTGCTATTTGTCCTGTGTATGGCAATGGCAGCACAATAGTGACTCTTCTTACCATAAAACAACTCTTGTTCTTAGGACCAGAAACTGCATGTGATTCAACTCCATTTAGGACTGGGAAACAAACGCTAGCTCACCTTACCAGAAACACACTCTGCTTTAGAGAAAAGAGCACTCTTCTACTCTACTGTTTTTCCTATAGGGCCAGAACAGTGAGCTTGCTCAGAACATAAGAACTGTGCTTCCTACACACACGGGCCATATCATGTTCAACTCTGCTTAGGAAACTGACAAGAACAGTAGCTCCTCTTCAGTCCGATACACTGTACTTGCTGGGAACAGATGCGAGTGCTTTTTGCACTGTGTATGGCAAGGGGAGCACAATAGTGACTCTTCTTACCATAAAACAACTCTTGCACGTAGGACTAGAAACTGCATGTGATTCAACTCCATTTAGGACTGGGAAACAAACGCTAGCTCGCCTTACAAGAAACACACTCTGCTTTAGAGAAAAGAGCACTCTTCTACTCTACTGTGTTTCCAATATGGCCAGAACAGTGAGCTTGCTCAGAACAAAAGAACTGTGCTTCCTACACACGGGCCATAACTAGTTCAACTCTGCTTAGGAAACTGACAAGAACAGTAGCTCCTCTTCAGTCCGAAACACTGTACTTGCTGGGAACAGACGCGAGTGCTATTTGCACTGTGTATGGCAATGGGAGCGCAATAGTGACTTTCCTTACCAGAAAACAACTCTTGCTCATAGGACCAGAAACTGCATGTGATTCAACTCCATTTCAGACTGGGATACAAATGCTAGCTCGCCTTCCATGAAACACACTCTGCTTTTGAGAAAAGAGCACTCTTCTACTCTACTGTGCTTCCTATGGGGTCCGAACAGTGAGCTTGCTCAGAACAAAAGAACTGTGCTTCCTACACACACGGGCCATATCTAGTTCAACTCTGCTTAGGAAACTGAGATGAACAGTAGTTCCTCTTCAGTCCAATACACTGTACTTTCGGGGAACAGACGCGAGTGCTATTTGCACTGTGTATGGCAATGGAGCACAATAGTGACTCGTCTTACCAGAAAACAACTCTTGCTCGTAGGACAAAAAACTGCATGTGACTCAACTCCATTTAGGACTGGGAAACAAACGCTAGCTCGCCTTACAAGAAACACACTCTGCTTTTGAGAAAAGAGCACTCTTCTACTCTACTGTGTTTCCTATTGGCTCTGAACAGTGAGCTTGCTCAGAACAAAACAACTGTGCTTCCTACACACACGGCCATAAATAGTTCAATTCTGCTTAGGAACCTGACAAGAACAGTAGATCCTCTTCAGTCCAATACACTGTACTTCCTGGGAACAGACGCCAGTGCTATTTGTCCTGTGTATGGCAATGGCAGCGCAATAGTGACTCTTCTTACCATAAAACAACTCTTGCTAGTAGGACCAGAAACTGCATGTGATTCAACTCCATTTAGGACTGGGAAACAAAAGCTAGCTCACCTTACAAGAAACACACTCTGCTTTAGAGAAAAGAGCACTCTTCTACTCTACTGTGTTTCCTATAGGGCCAGAACAGTGAGCTTGCTCAGAACAAAAGAACTGTGCTTCCTACACACGGGCCATATCTAGTTCAACTCTGCTTAGGAAACTGACAAGAACAGTAGGTCCTCTTCGGTCCGATACACCGTACATGCTGGGAAAAGACGCAAGTGCTATTTGCCTTATGTAGGGCAATGGGAGCGCAATAGAGACTTTCCTTACCAGAAAACAACTCTTGTTCGTAGGACCAGAAACTGCATGGGATTCAACTCCATTTAGGACTAGGAAACAAACGCTAGCTTGCCTTACAAAAACACACTCTACTTTTGGGAAAAGAGCACGCTTCTACTATACTGTGTTTCCTATAGGGCCAGAACAGTGAGCTTGCTCAGAACATAAGAACTGTGCTTCCTACACACACGGGCCATTTCATGTTCAACTCTGCTTAGGAAACTGACAAGAACAGTAGATCCTCTTCAGTCCAATACACTGTACTTGCTGGGAACAGACGCCAGTGCTATTTGTCCTGAGTATGGCAATGGTAGCGCAATAGTGACTCTTCTTACCATAAAACAACTCTTGCTCGTAGGACTAGAACCTGCATGTGATTCACCTCCATTTAGGACTGGGAAACAAACGCTAGCTCGCCTTACAAGAAACACACTCTGCTTTAGAGAAAAGAACACTCTTCTACTCTACTGTGTTTCCTATATGGCCATAACAGTGAGCTTGGTCAGAACAAAAGAACTGTGCTTCCTACACACGGGCCATAACTAGTTCAACTCTGCTTAGGAAACTGACAAGAACAGTAGCTCCTCTTCAGTCCGAAACACTGTACTTGCTGGGAACTGACGCGAGTGCTATTTGCACTGTGTATGGCAATGGGAGCGCAATAGTGACTTTCCTTACCAGAAAACAACTATTGCTCATAGAACGAGAAACTGCATGTGATTCAACTCCATTTAGGACTGGGATACAAACGCTAGCTCGCCTTACATGAAACACACTCTGCTTTTGAGAAAAGAGCACGCTTCTACTCTACTGTTTTTCCTATAGGGCCAGAACAGTGAGCTTGCTCAGAACATAAGAACTGTGCTTCCTACACACACGGGCCATATCATGTTCAACTCTGCTTAGGAAACTGACAAGAACAGTAGCTCCTCTTCAGTCCGATACACTGTACTTGCTGGGAACAGACGCGAGAGCTATTTGCACTGTGTATGGCAAGGGGAGCGCAATAGTGACTTTCCTTAGCAGAAAACAACTCTTGCTCTTAGGACCAGAAACTGCATGTGATTCAACTCCATTTAGGACTGGGAAACAAACGCTAGCTCGCCTTACAGGAAACACACTCTGCTTTAGAGAAAAGAGCACTCTTCTACTCTAATGTGTTTCCTATAGGGAAAGAACAGTGAGCTTGCTCAGAACAAAAGAACTGTGCTTCCTACACACGGGCCATATCTAGTTCAACTCTGCTTAGGAAACTGACAAGAACAGTAGCTCCTCTTCAGTCCGAAACACTGTACTTGCTGGGAACAGACGCGAGTGCTATTTGCACTGTGTATGGCAAGGGGAGCGAAATAGTGACTTTCCTTACCAGAAAACAACTCTTGCTCTTAGGACCAGAAACTGCATGTGATTCAACTCCATTTAGGACTGGGAAACAAACGCTAGCTCGCCTTACCAGAAACACACTCTGCTTTAGAGAAAAGAGCACTCTTCTACTCTACTGTGTTTCCTACAGGGAAAGAACAGTGAGCTTGCTCAGAACAAAAGAGCTGTGCTTCTAACACACGGGCCATATCTAGTTCAACTCTGCTTAGGAAACTGACAAGAACAGTAGCTCCTCTTCAGTCCTATACACTGTACTTGCTGGGAACATACGCGAGGGCTATTTGCACTGTGTATGGCAAGGGGAGCGCATAGTGACTCTTCTTACCATAAAACAACTCTTGCACGTAGGACTAGAAACTGCATGTGATTCAACTCCATTTAGGACTGGGAAACAAACGCTAGCTCGCCTTACAGAAAAACACTCTGCTTTAGAGAAAAGAGCACTCTTCTACTCTACTGTGTTTCCTATATGGCCAGAACAGTGAGCTTGGTCAGAACAAAAGAACTGTGCTTCCTACACACGGGCCATAACTAGTTCAACTCTGCTTAGGAAACTGACAAGAACAGTAGCTGCTCTTCAGTCCGAAACACTGTACTTGCTGGGAACAGACGCGAGTGCTATTTGCACTGTGTATGGCAATGGGAGCGCAATAGTGACTTTCCTTACCAGAAAACAATTCTTGTTCATAGGACGAGAAACTGCATGTGATTCAACTCCATTTTGGACTGGGATACAAATGCTAGCTCGCCTTCCATGAAACACACTCTGCTTTTGAGAAAAGAGCACTCTTCTACTCTACTGTGCTTTCTATGGGGTCCGAACAGTGAGCTTGCTCAGAACAAAAGAACTGTGCTTCCTACACACACGGGCCATATCTAGTTCAACTCTGCTTAGGAAACTGAGAAGAACAGTAGCTCCTCTTCAGTCCAATACACTGTACTTTCGGGGAACAGACGCGAGTGCTATTTGCACGGTGTATGGCAATTGGAGCACAATAGTGACTCGTCTTACCAGAAAACAACTCTTGCTCGTAGGACAAAAAACTGCATGTGACTCAACTCCATTTAGGACTGGGAAACAAACGCTAGCTCGCCTTACAAGAAACACACTCTGCTTTTGAGAAAAGAGCACTCTTCTACTCTACTGTGTTTCCTATTGGGTCTGAACAGTGAGCTTGCTCAGAACAAAAGAACTGTGCTTCCTACACACACAGCCATAACTAGTTCAATTCTGCTTAGGAACCTGACAAGAACAGTAGATCCTCTTCAGTCCAATACACTGTACTTCCTGGGAACAGACACCAGTGCTATTTGTCCTGTGTATGGCAATGGCAGCGCAATAGTGACTCTTCTTACCATAAAACAACTCTTGCTCGTAGGACCAGAAACTGCATGTGATTCAACTCCATTTAGGACTGGGAAACAAAAGCTAGCTCACCTTACAAGAAACACACTCTGCTTTAGAGAAAAGAGCACTCTTCTACTCTACTGTGTTTCCTATAGGGACAGAACAGTGAGCTTGCTCAGAACAAAAGAACTGTGCTTCCTACACACGGGCCATATCTAGTTCAACTCTGCTTAGGAAACTGAGAAGAACAGTAGCTCCTCTTCAGTCCAACACACTGTACTTGCTGGGAACCGACAGGAGGGCTATTTGCACTGTGTATGGCAATAGGAGCACAAGAGTTACTTTCCTTACCAGAAAACAACTCTTGCTCGTAGGACCAGAAACTGCATGTGATTCAACTCCATTTAGGACTGGGAAACAAATGCTAGCTTGCCTTACAAGAAACACACTCTGCTTTAGAGAAAATAGCACTCTTCTACTCTACTGTGTTTCCTATGGGGACCAAACAGTGAGCTTGCTCAGAAGAAAAGAACTGTGCTTAATACACACACGGACCACAACTAGTTCAACTCTGCTTAGGATACTGACAAGAACAGTAGATCCTATTCAGTCCAATACACTGTACTTGCTGGGAAAAGACGCGAGTGCTATTTGCCTTGTGTAGGGCAATGGGAGCGCAATAGTGACTTTCCTTACCAGAAAACAACTCTTGTTCGTAGGACCAGAAGCTGCATGTGATTCAACTCCATTTAGGACTGGGAAACAATATCTAGCTCGCTTTACAAGAAACACACTGTACTTTTGAGAAAAGAGCACTCTTCTACTCTACTGTGTTTCCTATAGGGCCAGAACAGTGAGCTTGCTCAGAACATAAGAACTGTGCTTCCTACACACACGGGCCATATCTAGTTCAACTATGCTTAGGAACCTGACAAGAACAGTAGATCCTCTTCAGTCCAATACACTGTACTTCCTGGGAACAGACGCCAGAGCTATTTGTCCTGTGTATGGCAATGGCATAGCAATAGTGACTCTTGTTACCATAAAACAACTCTTGCTCGTAAGACTAGAAACTGCAAGTGATTCAACTCCATTTAGGACTGGGAAACAAACGCTAGCTCGCCTTACAAGAAACACACTCTGCTTTAGAGAAAAGAGAACTCTTCTACTCTACTGTGTTTCCTATAGGGCCAGAACAGTGAGCTTGCTCAGGAAAAAAGAACTGTGCTTCCTACACACACGGACCATATCTAGTTCAACTCTGCTTAGGAAACTGAGAAGAACAGTAGCTCCTCTTCAGTCCAAAACACTGTACTTGCTGGGAACAGACGGGAGGGGTATTTGCACTGAGTATGGCAATGGGAGCGCAATAGTGACTTTCCTTACCAGAAAAAAAACTCTTGCTCGTAGGACCACAAACTGCATGTGAGTCCACTCCATTTAGGACTGGGAAACAAATGCTAGCTCGCCTTACAAAAACACACTCTGCTTTAGAGAAAAGAGCACTCTTTTACTCTACTGTGTTTCCTAAGGTATCCAAACAGTGAGTTTGCTCAGAACAAAAGAACTGTGCTTCCTACACATATGGACCATATCTAGTTCAACTCTGCTTAGGAAACTGACTGGAACACAAGCTCCTATTCACTCCAATACACTGTACTTGCTGGGAAAAGACGCGAGTGCTATTTGCCTTGTGTAGGGTAATGGGAGCGCAATAGTGACTTTCCTTACCAGAAAACAACTCTTGCTCGTAGGACCAGAAACTGCATGTGATTCAACTCCATTTAGGACTAGGAAACAAACGCTAGCTCGCCTTACAAAAACACACTCTGCTTTTCAGAAAAGAGCACTCTTCTACTCTACTGTGTTTCCTATGTTGTCAGAACAGTGAGCTTGCTCAGAACAGAAGAACTGTGCTTCCTACACACATGGCCATATCTAGTTCAATTCTGCTTAGGAACCTGACAAGAACAGTAGATCCTCTTCAGTCCAATACACTGTACGTGCTGGGAACACACGCCAGTGCTATTTGTCCTGTGTATGGCAATGGCAGCACAATAGTGACTTTCCTTACCATAAAACAACTCTTGCTCGTAGGACCAGAAACTGCATGTGATTCAACTCCATTTAGGACTGGGAAACAAAAGCTAGCTCACCTTACAGAAACACACTCTGCTTTAGAGAAAAGAGCACTCTTCTACTCTACTGTGTTTCCTATAGGGCCAGAACAGTGAGCTTGCTCAGAATAAAGAACTGTGCTTCCTACACAGGGGCCATATCTAGTTCAACTCTGCTTAGGAAACTGACAAGAACAGTAGCTCCTCTTCAGTCCGATACACTGTACTTGCAGGGAACAGACGCGAGTGCTATTTGCACTGTGTATGGCAATTGGAGCACAATAGTGACTCGCCCTACCAGAAAACAACTCTTGGTCGTAGGACAAAAACCTGCATGTGACTCAACTCCATTTAGGACTGGGAAACAAATGCTACCTCGCCTTACAAGAAAAACACTCTGCTTTTGAGAAAAGAGCACTCTTCTACTCTGCTGTTTTTCCTATAGGGCCAGAACAGTGAGCTTGCTCAGAACAAAAGAATTGTGCTTCCTACACACACGGGCCATATCTAGTTCAACTGTGCTTAGGAAACTGACAAGAACAGTAGCTCCTCTTCAGTCCAATACACCGTACTTTCGGGGAACAGACGCGAGTGCTATTTGCACTGTGTATGGCAATTGGAGCACAATAGTGACTCGTCTTACCAGAAAACAACTCTTGCTCGTAGGACAAAAAACTGCATGTGACTCAACTCCATTTAGGACTGGGAAACAAACGCTAGCTCGCCTTACAAGAAACACACTCTGCTTTTGAGAAAATAGCAATCTTCTACTCTACTGTGTTTCCTATGGGGTCTGAACAGTGAGCCTGCTCAGAACAAAAGAACTGTGCGTCCTACATACACGACCATATCTAGTTCAATTCTGCTTAGGAACCTGACAAGAACAGTAGATCCTCTTCAGTCCAATACACTGTACTTGCTGGGAACAGACGCCAGTGCTTTTTGTCCTGTGTATGGCAATGGCAGCGCAATAGTGACTCTTCTTACTATAAAACAACTCTTGCTCGTAGGACCAGAAACTGCATGTGATTCAACTCCATTTAGGACTGGGAAACAAAGCTAGCTCACCTTACAAGAAACACACTCTGCTTTTGTGGAAAGAGAACTCTTCTACTCTACTGTGTTTATTATAGGGCCAGAGCAGTGAGCTTGCTCAGAACAAAAGAACTGTGCTTCCTACACACGGGCCATATCTAGTTCAACTCTGCTTAGGAAACTGACAAGAACAGTAGCTCCTCTTCAGTCCGATACACCGTACATGCTGGGAAAAGACGCAAGTGCTATTTGCCTTGTGTAGGGCAATGGGAGCGCAATAGAGACTTTCCTTACCAGAAAACAACTCTTGTTCGTAGGACCAGAAACTGCATGGGATTCAACTCCATTTAGGACTAGGAAACAAACGCTAGCTTGCCTTACAAAAACACACTCTGCTTTTGAGAAAAGAGCACGCTTCTACTCTACTGTGTTTCCTATAGGGCCAGAACAGTGAGCTTGCTCAGAACATAAGAACTGTGCTTCCTACACACACGGGCCCTACCATGTTCAACTCTGCTTAGGAAACTGACAAGAACAGTAGCTCCTCTTCAGTCCGATACACTGTACTTGCTGGGAACAGACGCGGGAGCTATTTGCACTGTGTATGGCAAGGGGAGCACAATAGTGAATTTCCTTACCAGAAAACAACTCTTGCTCTTAGGACCAGAAACTGCATGTGATTCAACTCCATTTAGGACTGGGAAACAAACGCTAGCTCGCCTTACAAGAAACACACTCTGCTTTTGAGAAAAGAGCACTCTTCTACTCTACTGTGTTTCCTATGGTGTCCGAACAGTGAGCTTGCTCAGAACAAAAGAACTGTGCTTCCTACACACACGGCCATATCTAGTTCAATTCTGCTTAGGAACCTGACAAGAACAGTATATCCTCTTCAGTCCAATACACTGTACTTGCTGGGAACAGACGCCAGTGCTATTTGTCCTGTATATGGCAATGGTAGCGCAATAGTGACTCTTCTTACCATAAAACAACTCTTGCTCGTAGGACTAGAAACTGCATGTGATTCACCTCCATTTAGGACTGAGAAACAAACGCTAGCTCGCCTTACAAGAAACACACTCAGCTTTAGAGCAAAGAGCACTCTTCTACTCTACTGTGTTTCCTATATGGCCATAACAGTGAGCTTGGTCAGAACAAAAGAACTGTGCTTCCTACACACGGGCCATAACTAGTTCAACTCTGCTTAGGAAACTGACAAGAACAGTAGATCCTCTTCAGTCCGAAACACTGTACTTGCTGGGAACTGACGCGAGTGCTATTTGCACTGTGTATGGCAATGGGAGGGCAATAGTGACTTTCCTTACCAGAAAACAACTATTGCTCATAGAACCAGAAACTGCATGTGATTCAACTCCATTTAGGACTGGGATACAAATGCTAGCTCGCCTTACATGAAACACACTCTGCTTCTAGAAAAGAGCACACTTCTACTCTACTGTGCTTCCTATGGGGTACGAACAGTGAGCTTGCTCAGAACAAAAGAACTGTGCTTCCTACACACACGGGCCATATCTAGTTCAACTCTGCTTAGGAAACTGAGGAGAACAATAGCTCCTCTTCAGTCCAAGACACTGTACTTTCGGGGAACAGACGCGATTGCTATTTGCACTGTGTATGGCAATTGGAGCACAATAGTGACTCGTCTTACCAGATAACAACTCTTGCTTGTAGGACAAAAACTGCATGTGACTCAACTCCATTTAGGACTAGGAAACAAACGCTAGCTCGCCTTACAAGAAACACACTCTGCTTTTGAGAAAAGAGCACTCTTCTACTCTACTGTGTTTCCTATGGGGCCAGAACAGTGAGCTTGCTCAGAACAAAAGAACTGTGCTTCCTACACACGGGCCATATCTAGTTCAACTCTGCTTAGGAAACTGACAAGAGCAGTAGCTCCTCTTCAGTCCGGTACACTGTACTTGCTGGGAACAGACGCGAGTGCTATTTGCACTGTGTATGGCAATGGGAGCGCAATAGTGACTTTCCTTACCAGAAAACAACTCTCGTTCGTAGGACCAGAAACTGCATGTGATTCAACTCCATTTATCTAGGAAACAAACGCTAGCTCGCCTTACAAAAACACACTCTGCTTTTGAGAAAAGAGCCCGCTTCTACTCTACTGTTTTTCCAATAGGGCCAGAACAGTGATCTTGCTCAGAACATAAGAACTGTGCTTCCTACACACACGGGCCATATCATGTTCAACTCTGCCTAGGAAACTGAGAAGAACAGTAGCTCCTCTTCAGTCCGATCCACTGTACTTGCTGGGAACAGACGCGAGAGCTATTTGCACTGTGTATGGCAAGGGGAGCTCAATAGTGACTTTCCTTACCAGAAAACAACTCTTGCTCTTAGGACCAGAAACTGCATGTGATTCAACTCCATTTAGGACTGGGAAACAAACGCTAGCTCGCCTTACAAGAAACACACTCTGCTTTAGAGAAAAGAGCACTCTTCTACTCTACTGTGTTTCCTATAGGGCCAGAACAGTGAGCTTGCTCAGAACAAAAGAACTGTGCTTCCTACACACGGGCCATATCTAGTTCAACTCTGTTTAGGAAACTGACAAGAACAGTAGCTCCTCTTCAGTCCAATACACTGTACTTGCTGGAAACAGACGCGACTGCTATTTGCACTGTGTATGGCAAGGGGAGCGCAATAGTGACTCTTCTTACCATAAAACAACTCTTGCACGTAGGACTAGAAACTGCATGTGATTCAACTCCATTTAGGACTGGGAAACAAACGCTAGCTCGCCTTACAAGAAACACTCTCTGCTTTTGAGAAAAGAGCACTCTTCTACTCTACTGTGTTTCCTATTGGGTCTGAACAGTGAGCTTGCTCAGAACAAAAGAACTGTGCTTCCTACACACACGGCCATAACTAGTTCAATTCTGCTTAGGAACCTGACAAGAACAGTAGATCCTCTTCAGTCCAATACACTGTACTTCCTGGGAACAGACGCCAGTGCTATTTGTCCTGTGTATGGCAATGGCAGCGCAATAGTGACTCTTCTTACCATAAAACAACTCTTGCTCGTAGGACCAGAAACTGCATGTGATTCAACTCCATTTAGGACTGGGAAACAAAAGCTAGCTCACCTTACAAGAAACACACTCTGCTTTAGAGAAAAGAGCACTCTTCTACTCTACTGTGTTTGCTATAGGGCCAGAACGGTGAGCTTGCTCAGAACAAAAGAACTGTGCTTCCTACACACGGGCCATATCTAGTTGAACTCTGCTTAGGAAACTGACAAGAACAGTAGCTCCTCTTCAGTCCGATACACCGTACATGCTGGGAAAAGACGCAAGTGCAATTTGCCTTGTGTAGGGCAATGGGAGCGCAATAGAGACTTTCCTTACCAGAAAACAACTCTTGTTCGTAGGACCAGAAACTGCATGGGATTCAACTCCATTTAGGACTAGGAAACAAACGCTAGCTTGCCTTACAAAAACGCACTCTGCTTTTGAGAAAAGAGCACGCTTCTACTCTACTGTGTTTCCTATAGGGCCAGAACAGTGAGCTTGCTCAGAACATAAGAACTGTGCTTCCTACACACGGGCCATATCTAGTTCAACTCTGCTTAGGAAACTGACAAGAACAGTAGCTCCTCTTAGGTCCGATACACTGTACTTGCTGGGAACAGACGCGAGTGCTATTTGCACTGTGTATGGCAATGGGAGCGCAATAGTGACTTTCTTTACCAGAAAACAACTCTTGCTCATAGGACCAGGAACTGCATGTGATTCAACTCCATTTAGGACTGGGAAACAAATGCTAGCTCGCCTTACATGAAACACACTCTGCTTTTGAGAAAAGAGCACTCTTCTACTCTACTGTGCTTCCTATGGGGTCCGAACAGTGAGCTTGCTCAGAACAAAAGAACTGGGCTTCCTACACACACGGGCCATATCTAGTTCAACTCTGCTTAGGAAACTGAGAAGAACAGTAGCTCCTCTTCAGTCCAATACACTGTACTTGCTGGGAACAGACAGGAGGGCTATTTGCACTGTGTATGGCAATGGGAGCGCAATAGTTAATTTCCTTACCAGAAAACAACTCTTGCTCGTAGGACCAGAAACTGCATGTGACTCAACTCCATTTAGGACTGGGAAACAAACGCTAGCTCACCTTACAAGAAACACACTCTGCTTTGGAGAAAAGAGCAATCTTCTACTCTACTGTGTTTCCTATGGGGTCCGAACAGTGAGCCTGCTCAGAACAAAAGAACTGTGCTTCCTACATACACGACCATATCTAGTTCAATTCTGCTTAGGAACCTGACAAGAACAGTAGATCCTCTTCAGTCCGATACACCGTACATGCTGGGAAAAGACGCAAGTGCTATTTGCTATGTGTAGGGCAATGGGAGCGCAATAGAGACTTTCCTTACCAGAAAACAACTCTTGTTCGTAGGACCAGAAACTGCATGGGATTCAACTCCATTTAGGACTAGGAAACAAACGCTAGCTTGCCTTACAAAAACACACTCTACTTTTGAGAAAAGAGCACGCTTCTACTCTACTGTGTTTCCTATACGGCCAGAACAGTGAGCTTGCTCAGAACATAAGAACTGTGCTTCCTACACACATGGGCCATATCATGTTCAACTCTGCTTAGGAAACTGACAAGAACAGTAGCTCCTCTTCAGTCCGATACACTGTACTTGCTGGGAAGAGACGCCAGTGCTATTTGCACTGTGTATGGCAAGGGGAGCACAATAGTGACTTTCCTTACCCGAAAACAACTCTTGCTCTTAGGACCAGAAACTGCATGTGATTCAACTCCGTTTAGGACTGGGAAACAAACATTAGCTCGCCTTACAAGAAACACACTCTGCTTTTGAGAAAAGAGCACTCTTCTACTCTACTGTTTTTCCTATGGTGTCCGAACAGTGAGCTTGCTCAGAACAAAAGAACTGTGCATCCTACACACACGGCCATATCTAGTTCAATTCTGCTTAGGAACCTGACAAGAACAGTAGATCCTCTTCAGTCCAATACACTGTACTTGCTGGGAACAGACGCCAGTGCTATTTGTCCTGTGTATGGCAATGGTAGCGCAATAGTGACTCTTCTTACCATAAAACAACTCTTGCTCGTAGGACTAGAAACTGCATGTGATTCAACTCCATTTAGGACTGGGAAACAAATGCTAGCTCGCCTTACAAGAAACACACTCTGCTTTAGAGAAAAGAACACTCTTCTACTCTACTGTGTTTCCTATATGGCCATAACAGTGAGCTTGGTCAGAACAAAAGAACTGTGCTTCCTACACACGGGCCATAACTAGTTCAACTCTGCTTAGGAAACTGACAAGAACAGTAGGTCCTCTTCAGTCCGAAACACTGTACTTGCTGGGAACTGACGCGAGTGCTATTTGCACTGTGTATGGCAATGGGAGCGCAATAGTGACTTTCCTTACCAGAAAACAACTATTGCTCATAGAACCAGAAACTGCATGTGATTCAACTCCATTTAGGACTGGGAAACAAACGCTAGCTCGCCTTACAAGAAACACACTCTGCTTTAGAGAAAAGAGCACTCGTCTACTCTACTGTGTTTCCTATATGGCCAGAACAGTGAGCTTGGTCAGAACAAAAGAACTGTGCTTCCTACACACGGGCCATAACTAGTTCAACTCTGCTTAGGAAACTGACAAGAACAGTAGCTCCTCTTCAGTCCGAAACACTGTACTTGCTGGGAACAGACGTGAGTGCTATTTGCACTGTGTATGGCAATGGGAGCTCAATAGTGACTTTCCTTACCAGAAAACAACTCTTGCTCATAGGACCAGAAACTTCATGTGATTCAACTCCATTTCGGACTGGGATACAAATGCTAGCTCGCCTTCCATGAAACACACTCTGCTTTTGAGAAAAGAGCACTCTTCTACTCTACTGTGCTTCCTACGGGGTCCGAACAGTGAACTTGCTCAGAACAAAACAACTGTGCTTCCTACACACATGGGCCATATCTAGTTCAACTCTGCTTAGGAAACTGAGAAGAACAGTAGCTCCTCTTCAGTCCAATACACTGTACTTTCGGGGAACAGACGCGAGTGCTATTTGCACTGTGTATGGCAATTGGAGCACAATAGTGACTCCTCTTACCAGAAAACAACTCTTGCTCGTAGGACCAGAAACTGCATGTGACTCATCTCCATTTAGGACTGGGAAACAAACGCTAGCTCGCCTTACAAGAAACACACTCTGCTTTTGAGAAAATAGCAATCTTCTACTCTACTGTGTTTCCTATGGGGTCCGAACAGTGAGCCTGCTCAGAACAAAAGAACTGTGCTTCCTACATTCACGACCATATCTAGTTCAATTCTGCTTAGGAACCTGACAAGAACAGTAGATCTTCAGTCCAATACACTGTACTTCCTGGGAACAGACGCCAGTGCTATTTGTCCTGTGTATGGCAATGGGAGCGCAATAGTGACTTTCTTTACCAGAAAACAACTCTTGCTCGTAGGACCAGAAACTGCATGTGATTCAACTCCATTTAGGACTGGGAAACAAATGCTAGCTTGCCTTACATGAAACACACTCTGCTTTTGAGAAAAGAGCACTCTTTTACTCTACTGTGCTTCCTATGGGGTCCGAACAGTGAGCTTGCTCAGAACAAAAGAACTGTGCTTCCTACACACACGGGCCATATCTAGTTCAACTCTGCTTAGGAAACTGAGAAGAACAGTAGCTCCTCTTCAGTCCAATACTCTGTACTTGCTGGGAACAGACAGGAGGGCTATTTGCACTGTGTATGGCAATGGGAGCGCAATAGTTACTTTCCTTACCAGAAAACAACTCTTGCTCGTAGGACCAGAAACTGCATGTGACTCAACTCCATTTAGGAATGGGAAACAAATGCTAGCTCGCCTTACAAGAAACACACTCTGCTTTTGAGAAAATAGCAATCTTCTACTCTACTGTGTTTCCTATGTGGTCCGAACAGTGAGCCTGGTCAGAACAAAAGAACTGTGCTTCCTACATACACGACCATATCTATTTCAATTCTGCTTAGGAAACTGACAAGAACAGTAGATCCTCTTCAGTCCAATACACTGTACTTGCTGGGAACAGACGCCAGTGCTATTTGTCCTGTGTATGGCAATGGTAGCGCAATAGTGACTCTTCTTACTATAAAACAACTCTTGCTCGTAGGACCAGAAACTGCATGTGATTCAACTCCATTTAGGACTGGGAAACAAAAGCTAGCTCACCTTACAAGAAACACACTCTGCTTTTGTGGAAAGAGCACTCTTCTTCTCTACTGTGTTTCCTATAGCGACAGAACAGTGAGTTTGTTCAGAACAAAAGAACTGTGCTTCCTACACACGGGCCATATCTAGTTCAACTCTGCTTAGGAAACTGACAAGAAAAGTAGCTCCTCTTCAGTCCGATACACCGTACATGCTGGGAAAAGACGCAAGTGCTATTTGCCTTGTGTAGGGCAATGGGAGCGCAATAGAGACTTTCCTTACCCGAAAACAACTCTTGTTCATAGGACCAGAAACTGCATGGGATTCAACTCCATTTAGGACTAGGAAACAAACGCTAGCTTGCCTTACAAAAACGCACTCTGCTTTTGAGAAAAGAGCACGCTTCTACTCTACTGTGTTTCCTATAGGGCCAGAACAGTGAGCTTGCTCAGAACATAAGAACTGTGCTTCCTACACACGGGCCATATCTAGTTCAACTCTGCTTAGGAAACTGACAAGAACAGTAGCTCCTCTTCAGTCCGATACACTGTACTTGCTGGGAACAGACGCGGGAGCTATTTGCACTGTGTATGGCAAGGGGAGCACAATAGTGAATTTCCTTACCAGAAAACAACTCTTGCTCTTAGGACCAGAAACTGCATGTGATTCAACTCCATTTAGGACTGGGAAACAAACGCTAGCTCGCCTTACAAGAAACACACTCTGCTTTAGAGAAAAGAGCACTCTTCTACTCTACTGTGTTTCCTTTATGGCCAGAACAGTGAGCTTGGTCAGAACAAAAGAACTGTGCTTCCTACACACGGGCCATAACTAGTTCAACTCTGCTTAGGAAACTGACAAGAACAGTAGGTCCACTTCAGTCCGAAACACTGTACTTGCTGGGAATTGACGCGAGTGCTATTTGCACTGTGTATGGCAATGGGAGCGCAAGAGTGACTTTCCTTACCAGAAAACAACTATTGCTCATAGAACCAGAAACTGCATGTGATTCAACTCCATTTAGGACTGGGATACAAATGCTAGCTCGCCTTACATGAAACACACTCTGCTTTTGAGAAAAGATCACTCTTCTACTCTACTGTGCTTCCTATGGGGTCCGAACAGTGAGGTTGCTCAGAACAAAAGAACTGTGCTTCCTAAACACACGGCCATATCTAGTTCAACTCTGCTTAGGAAACTGAGAAGAACAATAGCTCCTCTTCAGTCCAAGACATTGTACTTTCGGGGAACAGACGCGAGTGCTATTTGCACTGTGTATGGCAATTGGAGCACAATAGTGACTCGTCTTACCAGAAAACAACTCTTGCTCGTAGGACAAAAACTGCATATGACTCAACTCCATTTAGGACTGGGAAACAAACGCTAGCTCGCCTTACAAGAAACACACTCTGCTTTTGAGAAAAGAGCACTCTTCTACTCTACTGTGTTTCCTTATGGGGCCAGAACAGTGAGCTTGCTCAGAACAAAAGAACTGTGCTTCCAACACACGGGCCATAACTAGTTCAACTCTGCTTAGGAAACTGACAAGAACAGTAGCTCCTCTTCAGTCCGGTACACTGTACTTGCTGCGAAGAGACGCGAGTGCTATTTGCACTGTGTATGGCAATGGGAGCGCAATAGTGACTTTCCGTACCAGAAAACAACTCTTGCTCGTAGGACCAGAAACTGCATGTGATTCCACTCCATTTAGGACTGGGAAGCAAATGCTAGCTCCCCTTACAAGAAACACAATCTGCTTTAGAGAAAAGAGCACTCTTCTACTCTACTGTGTTTCCTATTGGGTCTGAACAATGAGCTTGCTCAGAACAAAAGAACTGTGCTTCTTACACACACGGCCATATCTAGTTCAATTCTGCTTAAAAAAATGACAAGAACAGTAGCTCCTCTTCAGTCCAATACACTGTACTTGCTGGGAACAGATGCGAGTGCTATTTGCACTGTGTATGGCAAGGGGAGCGCAATAGTGACTCTTCTTACCATAAAACAACTCTTGCACGTAGGAATAGAAACTGCATGTGATTCAACTCCATTTAGGACTGGGAAACAAACGCTAGCTCGCCTTACAAGAAACACACTCTGCTTTAGAGAAAAGAGCACTCTTCTACTCTACTGTGTTTCCTATATGGCCAGAACAGTGAGCTAGGTCAGAACAAAAGAACTGTGCTTCCTACACACGGGCCATAACTAGTTCAACTCTGCTTAGGAAACTGACAAGAACAGTAGCTCCTCTTCAGTCCGAAACACTGTACTTGCTGGCAACAGACGCGAGTGCTATTTGCACTGTGTATGGCAATGGGAGCGCAATAGTGACTTTCCTTACTGGAAAACAACTCTTGCTCATAGGACCAGAAACTGCATGTGATTCAACTTCATTTCGGACTGGGATACAAATGCTAGCTCGCCTTCCATGAAACACACTCTGCTTTTGAGAAAAGAGCACTCTTCTACTCTACTGTGCTTCCTATGGGGTCCGAACAGTGAGCTTGCTCAGAACAAAAGAACTGTGCTTCCTACACACACGGGCCATATCTAGTTCAACTCTGCTTAGGAAACTGAGAAGAACAGTAGCTCCTCTTCAGTCCAATACACTGTACTTTCGGGGAACAGACGCGAGTGCTATTTGCACTGTGTATGGCAATTGGAGCACAATAGTGACTCGTCTTACCAGAAAACAACTCTTGCTCGTAGGACAAAAAACTGCATGTGACTCAACTCTATTTAGGACTGGGAAACAAACGCTAGCTCGCGTTATAAGAAACACACTCGGCTTTTGAGAAAAAAGCACTCTTCTACTCTACTGTGTTTCCTATTGGGTCTGAACAGTGAGCTTGCTCAGAACAAAAGAACTGTGCTTCCTACATACACGACCATATCTAGTTCAATTCTGCTTAGGAACCTGACAAGAACAGTAGATCTTCAGTCCAATACACTGTACTTCCTGGGAACAGACGCCAGTGCTATTTGTCCTGTGTATGGCAATGGCAGCGCAATAGTGACTCTTCTTACCATAAAACAACTCTTGCTCGTAGGACCAGAAACTGCATGTGATTCAACTCCATTTAGGACTGGGAAACAAAAGCTAGCTCACCTTACAGAAACACACTCTGCTTTAGAGAAAAGAGCACTCTTCTACTCTACTGTGTTTCCTAAAGGGCCAGAACAGTGAGCTTGCTCAGAATAAAGAACTGTGCTTCCTACACACGGGCCATATCTAGTTCAACTCTGCTTAGGAAACTGACAAGACCAGTAGCTCCTCTTCAGTCCGATACACTGTACTTGCAGGGAACAGACGCGAGTGCTATTTGCACTGTGTATGGCAATTGGAGCACAATAGTGACTCGCCCTACCAGAAAACAACTCTTGGTCGTAGGACAAAAACCTGCATGTGACTCAACTCCATTTAGGACTGGGAAACAAACGCTAGCTCGCCTTACAAGAAACACACTCTGCTTTTGAGAAAAGAGCACTCTTCTACTCTGCTGTGTTTCCTATAGGGCCAGAACAGTGAGCTTGCTCAGAACAAAAGAACTGTGCTTCCTACACACACGGGCCATATCTAGTTCAACTCTACTTAGGAAACTGACAAGAACAGTAACTCCTATTCAGTCCAATACACTGTACTTGTTGGGAAAAGACGCGAGTGCTATTTGCCTTGTGTAAGGCAATGGGCGCGCAATAGTGACTTTCCTTTCCAGAAAACAACTCTTGTTCTTAGGACTAGAAACTGCATGTGACTCAAATCCATTTAGGACCGGGAAACAAACGCTAGCTCGCCTTACAAGAAACACACTCTGCTTTTGAGTAAAGAGCACTCTTCTCCTCTACTGTGTTTCCTATGGGGTCTGAACAGTGAGCTTCCTCAGAACAAAAGAACTGTGCGTCCTACACACACGGGCCATATCTAGTTCAACTCTGCTTAGGAAACTGACAAGAACAGTAGCTCCTCTTCAGTCCGATACACTGTACTTGCTGGGTACAGACGCGAGAGCTATTTGCACTATGTATGGCATGGGGAGCGCAATAGTGACTTTCCTTACCAGAAAACAACTCTTGCTCGTAGGACCAGAAACTGCATGTGATTCCACTCCATTTAGGACTGGGAAACAAATGCTAGCTCGCCTTACAAAAACACACTCTGCTTTAGAGAAAAGAGCACTCTTCTACTCTACTGTGTTTCCGATGGGGTCCGAACAGTGAGCTTGCTCAGAACAAAACAACTGTGCTTCCTACACACGGGCCTAATCTAGTTCAACTATGCGTAGGAAACTGACAAGAACACTAGCTCCTCTTCAGTCCAATACACTGTACTTGCGGGGAACAGACGTGAGTGCTATTTGCACTGTGTATGGCAATTGGAACACAATAGTGACTTGTCTTACCAGAAAACAACTCTTGCTCGTTGGACAAAAAACTGCATGTGACTCAACTCCATTTAGGACTAGGAAACAAACGCTAGCCCGATTTCCAAGAAACACACTCTGCTTTTCAGAAAAGAGCACTCTTCTACTCTACTGTGTTTCCTATGTGTTCCGAACAGTGAGCTTGCTCAGAACAAAAAAAATGTGCTTCCTACACACACGGCCATATCTACTTCAAGTCTGCTTAGGAACCTGACAAGAACAGTAGATCCTCGTCAGTCCAATACACTGTACTTGCTGGGAACAGATGCGAGTGCTATTTGTTCTGTGTATGTCAATGGCAGCGCAATAGTGACTCTTCTTACCAGAAAACAACTCTGGCTCGTAGGACCAGAAACTGCATGTGATTCATATCCATTTAGGAATGGGAAACAAACTCTAGCTCGCTTTACAAGAAACACACTCTGCTTTTGAGAAAAGAGCACTCTTCTACTCTACTGTGTTTCCTATAGGGCCAGAACAGTGAGCTTGCTCAGAAAAAAAGAACTGTGCTTTCTACACACACGGACCATATCTAGTTCAACTCTGCTTAGGAAACTGAGAAGAACAGTAGCTCCTCTTCAGTCCAATACACTGTACTTGCTGCGAACAGACGGGAGGGCTATTTGCAGTGTGTATGGCAATGGGAGCGCAATAGTGACTTTCCTAACCAGAAAACAACTCTTGCTCGTAGGACCAGAAACTGCATGTGATTCCACTCCATTTAGGACTGGGAAACAAATGCTAGCTCGCCTTACAAAAACACACTCTGCTTTAGAGAAAAGAGCACTCTTTTACTCTACTGTGTTTCCTATGAGATCCAAACAGTGAGCTTGCTCAGAACAAAAGAACTGTGCTTCCTACACATACGGACCATATCTAGTTCAACTCTGCTTAGGAAACTGACAAGAACAGTAGCTCCTATTCACTCCAATACACTGTACTTGCTGGGAAAAGACTCGAGTGCTATTTGCCTTGTATAGGGTAATGGGAGCACAATAGTGACTTTCCTTACCATAAAACAACTCTTGTTCTTAGGACCAGAAACTGCATGTGACTCAAATCCATTTAGGACTGGGAAACAAACGCTAGCTCGCCTTACAAGAAACACACTCTGTTTTTGAGAAAAGAGCACTCTTTTCCTCTACTCTGTTTCCTATGGGGTCTGAACAGTGAGCTTGCTCAGAACAAAAGAACTGTGCTTACTACACACACGGGCCATGTCTAGTTGAACTCTGCTTAGGAAACTGACAAGAACAGTAGCTCCTCTTCAGTCCGATACACTGCACTTGCTGGGAACAGATGCGAGATCTATTTGCACTATGTATGGCAAGGGGAGCGCAATAGTGACTTTCCTTACCAGAAAACAACTCTTGCTCGTAGGACCAGAAACTGCATGTGATTCCACTCCATTTAGGACTGGGAAACAAATGCTAGCTCGCCTTACAAAAACACACTCTGCTTTAGAGAAAAGAGCACTCTTCTACTCTACTGTGTTTCCTATAGGGCCAGAACAGTGAGCTTGCTCAGAACAAAAGAACTGTGCTTCCTACACACGGGCCATATCTAGTTCAACTCTGCTTAGGAAACTGACAAGAACAGTAGCTCCTCTTCAGTCCGATAGACTGTACTTGCAGAGAACAGACGCGAGTGCTATTTGCACTGTGTATGGCAATGGGAGCGCAATAGTGACTTTCCTTACCAGAAAACAACTCTTGCTCGTAGGACCAGAAACTGCATGTGATTCAACTACATTAGGACTGGGAAACAAATGCTAGCTCGCCTTACATGAAACACACTCTGCTTTTGAGAAAAGAGCACTCTTCTACTCTACTGTGTTTCCTATGGGGTCCGAACAGTGAGCTTGCTCAGAACAAAACAAATGTGCTTCCTACACACGGGCCATATCTAGTTCAACTCTGCTTAGGAACCTGACAAGAACAGTAGATCCTCTTCAGTCCAATATACTGTACTTGCTGGGAACAGACGCGAGTGCTATTTGTCCTGTGTATGTCAATGGCAGCACCATAGTGACTCTTCTTACCAGAAAACAACTCTTGCTCGTAGGACCAGAAACTGCATGTGATTCATCTCCATTTAGGACTGGGAAACAAACTCTAGCTCGCTTTACAAGAAACACACTCTGCTTTTGAGAAAAGAGCACCCTTCTACTCTACTGTGTTTCCTATAGGGCCAGAACAGTGAGCTTGCTCAGGAAAAAGAACTGTGCTTCCTACACACACGGACCATATCTAGTTCAACTCTGCTTAGGAAACTGAGAAGAACAGTAGCTCCTCTTCAGTCCAAAACACTGTACTTGCTGGGAACAGACGGGAGGGCTATTTGCACTGAGTATGGCAATGGGAGCGCAATAGTGACTTTCCTTACCAGAAAAAAACTCTTGCTCGTAGGACCACAAACTGCATGTGATTCCACTCCATTTAGGACTGGGAAACAAATGCTAGCTCGCCTTACAAAAACACACTCTGCTTTAGAGAAAAGAGCACTCTTTTACTCTACTGTGTTTCCTAAGGTATCCAAACAGTGTGCTTGCTCAGAACAAAAGAACTGTGCTTCCTACACATATGGACCATATCTAGTTCAACTCTGCTTAGGAAACTGACAAGAACAGAAGCTCCTATTCACTCCAATACACTGTACTTGCTGGGAAAAGACGCGAGTGCTATTTGCCTTGTGTAGGGTAATGGGAGCGCAATAGTGACTTTCCTTACCAGAAAACAACTCTTGCTCGTAGGACCAGAAACTGCATGTGATTCAACTCCATTTAGGACTAGGAAACAAACGCTAGCTCGCCTTACAAAAACACACTCTGCTTTTGAGAAAAGAGCACTCTTCTACTCTACTGTGTTTCCTATGGTGTCTGAACAGTGAGATTGCTCAGAACAAAGAACTGTGCTTCCTACACACATGGCCATATCTAGTTCAATTCTGCTTAGGAACCTGACAAGAACAGTAGATCCTCTTCAGTCCAATACACTGTACATGCTGGGAACAGACGCCAGTGCTATTTGTCCTGTGTATGGCAATGGCAGCACAATAGTGACTCTTCTTACCATAAAACAACTCTTGCTCGTAGGACCAGAAACTGCATGTGATTCAACTCCATTTAGGACTGGGAAACAAACGCTAGCTCACCTTACAGAAACACACTCTGCTTTAGAGAAAAGAGCACTCTTCTACTCTACTGTGTTTCCTATAGGGCCAGAACAGTGAGCTTGCTCAGAATAAAGAACTGTGCTTCCTACACACGGGCCATATCTAGTTCAACTCTGCTTAGGAAACTGACAAGGACAGTAGCTCCTCTTCAGTCCGATACACTGTACTTGCAGGGAACAGACGCGAGTGCTATTTGCACTGTGTATGGCAATTGGAGCACAATAGTGAATCGCCCTACCAGAAAACAACTCTTGGTCGTAGGACAAAAACCTGCATGTGACTCAACTCCATTTAGGAATGGGAAACAAACGCTAGCTCGCCTTACAAGAAACACACTCTGCTTTTGAGAAAAGAGCACTCTTCTACTCTATGGTGTTTACTATGGTGTCCGAACAGTGAGCTTGCTCAGAACAAAAGAACTGTGCTTCCTACACACATGGCCATATCTAGTTCAATTCTGCTTAGGAACCTGACAAGAACAGTAGATCCTCTTCAGTCCAATACACTGTACGTGCTGGGAACAGACGCCAGGGCTATTTGTCCTGTGTATGGCAATGGCAGCACAATAGTGACTCTTCTTACCATAAAACAACTCTTGCTCGTAGGACTAGAAACTGCATGTGATTCAACTCCATTTAGGACTGGGAAACAAAAGCTAGCTCACCTTACAGAAACACACTCTGCTTTAGAGAAAAGAGCACTCTTCTACTCTACTGTGTTTCCTAAAGGGCCAGAACAGTGAGCTTGCTCAGAATAAAGAACTGTGCTTCCTACACACGGGCCATATCTAGTTCAACCCTCTTAGGAAACTGACAAGACCAGTAGCTCCTCTTCAGTCCGATACACTGTACTTGCAGGGAACAGACGCGAGTGCTATTTGCACTGTGTATGGCAATTGGAGCACAATAGTGACTCGCCCTACCAGAAAACAACTCTTGGTCGTAGGACAAAAACCTGCATGTGACTCAACTCCATTTAGGACTGGGAAACAAACGCTAGCTCGCCTTACAAGAAACACACTCTGCTTTTGAGAAAAGAGCACTCTTCTACTCTGCTGTGTTTCCTATAGGGCCAGAACAGTGAGCTTGCTCAGAACAAAAAAAATGTGCTTCCTACACACACGGCCATATCTACTTCAAGTCTGCTTAGGAACCTGACAAGAACAGTAGATCCTCGTCAGTCCAATACACTGTACTTGCTGGGAACAGATGCGAGTGCTATTTGTTCTGTGTATGTCAATGGCAGCGCAATAGTGACTCTTCTTACCAGAAAACAACTCTGGCTCGTAGGACCAGAAACTGCATGTGATTCATATCCATTTAGGAATGGGAAACAAACTCTAGCTCGCTTTACAAGAAACACACTCTGCTTTTGAGAAAAGAGCACCCTTCTACTCTACTGTGTTTCCTATAGGGCCAGAACAGTGAGCTTGCTCAGAAAAAAAGAACTGTGCTTTCTACACACACGGACCATATCTAGTTCAACTCTGCTTAGGAAACTGAGAAGAACAGTAGCTCCTCTTCAGTCCAATACACTGTACTTTCTGCGAACAGACGGGAGGGCTATTTGCACTGTGTATGGCAATGGGAGCGCAATAGTGACTTTCCTTACCAGAAAACAACTCTTGCTCGTAGGACCAGAAACTGCATGTGATTCCACTCCATTTAGGACTGGGAAACAAATGCTAGCTCGCCTTACAAAAACACACTCTGCTTTAGAGAAAAGAGCACTCTTTTACTCTACTGTGTTTCCTATGAGATCCAAACAGTGAGCTTGCTCAGAACAAAAGAACTGTGCTTCCTACACATACGGACCATATCTAGTTCAACTCTGCTTAGGAAACTGACAAGAACAGTAGCTCCTATTCACTCCAATACACTGTACTTGCTGGGAAAAGACTCGAGTGCTATTTGCCTTGTATAGGGTAATGGGAGCACAATAGTGACTTTCCTTACCATAAAACAACTCTTGTTCTTAGGACCAGAAACTGCATGTGACTCAAATCCATTTAGGACTGGGAAACAAACGCTAGCTCGCCTTACAAGAAACACACTCTGTTTTTGAGAAAAGAGCACTCTTTTCCTCTACTCTGTTTCCTATGGGGTCTGAACAGTGAGCTTGCTCAGAACAAAAGAACTGTGCTTCCTACACACACGGGCCATATCTAGTTCAACTCTGCTTAGGAAACTGACAAGAACAGTAGCTCCTCTTCAGTCCGATACACTGTACTTGCTGGGAACAGATGCGAGATCTATTTGCACTATGTATGGCAAGGGGAGCGCAATAGTGACTTTCCTTACCAGAAAACAACTCTTGCTCGTAGGACCAGAAACTGCATGTGATTCCACTCCATTTAGGACTGGGAAAAAAATGCCAGCTCGCCTTACAAAAACACACTCTGCTTTAGAGAAAAGAGCACTCTTCTACTCTACTGTGTTTCCTATAGGGCCAGAACAGTGAGCTTGCTCAGAACAAAAGAACTGTGCTTCCTACACACGGGCCATATCTAGTTCAACTCTGCTTAGGAAACTGACAAGAACAGTAGCTCCTCTTCAGTCCGATAGACTGTACTTGCAGAGAACAGACGCCAGTGCTATTTGCACTGTGTATGGCAATGGGAGCGCAATAGTGACTTTCCTTACCAGAAAACAACTCTTGCTCGTAGGACCAGAAACTGCATGTGATTCCACTCCATTAAGGACTGGGAAACAAACGGTAGCTCGCCTTACAAGAAACACACTCTGCTTTAGAGAAAAGAGCACTCTTCTACTCTACTGTGTTTCCTTTGGGGTCTAAACAGTGAGCTTGCTCAGAACAAAAGAACTGTGTTTGCAACACACACGGACCATATCTAGTTCAACTCTGCTTAGGAAACTGACAAGAACAGTAGCTCCTATTCAGTCCAATACACTGTACTTGCTGGGAAAATACGCGAGTGCTATTTGCCTTGTGTAGGGCAATGGGAGCGCAATAGTGACTTTCCTTACCAGAAAACAACTCTTGTTCGTAGGACCAGAAACTGCATGTGATTCAATCCATTTAGGACTAGGAAACAAACGCTAGCTCGCCTTACAAAAACACACTCTGCTTTTGAGAAAAGAGCACACTTCTACTCTACTGTGTTTCCTATGGTGTCCGAACAGTGAGCTGGCTCAGAACAAAAGTACTGTGCTTCCTACACACACGGCCATATCTAGTTCAATTCTGCTTAGGAACCTGACAAGAACAGTAGATCCTCTTCAATCCAATACACTGTACTTGCTGGGAACAGACACCAGTGCTATTTGTCCTGTGTATGGCAATGGCAGCGCAATAGTGACTCTTCTTACCATAAAACATCTCTTGCTCGTAGGACCAGAAACTGCATGTGATTCAACTCCATTTTGGATTGGGAAACAAATGCTAACTCGCCTTACAAGAAACACACTCTGCTTTAGAGAAAAGAGCACTCTTCTACTCTACTGTGTTTCCTATGAGGTCCGAATAGTGAGCTTGCTCAGAACAAAAGAACTGTGCTTCCTACACACACGGGCTATATCTAGTTCAACTCTGCTTAGGAAACTGAGAAGAACAGTAGCTCCTATTCAGTCCAATACACTGTACTTGCTGGGAACAGACACGATGGTATTTGCACTGTGTATGGCAATGGGAGTGCAATAGTGACTTTCCTTACCAGAAAACAACTCTTGCTCGTAGGACAAAAAACTGCATGTGACTCAACTCCATTTAGGACTGGGAAACAAACGCTAGCTCGACTTCCAAGAAACACACTCTGCTTTTGAGAAAAGAGC
Source organism: Peromyscus eremicus (assembly GCF_949786415.1). Classification (NCBI taxonomy): domain Eukaryota; kingdom Metazoa; phylum Chordata; class Mammalia; order Rodentia; family Cricetidae; genus Peromyscus; species Peromyscus eremicus. The sequence goes on along the minus strand of NW_026734703.1, from coordinate 52,681 downwards.
ACTCTTCTACTCTACTGTGTTTCCCATGTGTTCCGAACAGTGAGCTTGCTCAGAACAAAAAAACTGTGCTTCCTACACACACGGCCATATCTAGTTCAAGACTGCTTAGGAACCTGACAAGAACAGTAGATCCTCTTCAGTCCATTACACTGTACATGCTGGGAACAGACGCCAGTGCTATTTGTCCTGTGTATGGCAATGGCAGAGCAATAATGACTCTTCTTACCATAAAACAACTCTTGCTCATAGTACTAGAAACTGCATGTGATTCAACTCCATTTAGGACTGGGAAACAAACGCTAGCTTGCCTTACAAGAAACACACTCTGCTTTTGAGAAAAGAGCACTCTTCTACTCTACTGTGTTTCCTATAGGGCCAGAACAGTGAGCTTGAACAGAACAAGAGAACTGTGTTTCCTACACACACGGCCATATCTAGTTCAATCTTGCTTAGAAAACTGAAAAGAACAGTAGATCCTCTTCAGTCCAATACACTGTACATGCTGGGAACAGATGCCAGTGCTATTTGCCCTGTGTATGACAATGGGAGCGCAATAGTGACTCTTCTTACCAGAAAACAACTCTTGCTCGTAGGACCACAAACTGCATGGGATTCAACTCCATTTAGTACTGGGTAACAAACGCTATCTCGCCTTACAAGAAACACACTCTGCTTTTCAGAAAAGAGCACGCTTCTACTCTACTGTGTTTCCTATGGGGTCCGAAGAGTGAGCTTGCTCAGAACAAAAGAACTGTGCTTCCTACACACTCGGGCCATATCTAGTTCAACTCTGCTTAGGAAACTGACAAGAACAGTAGCTGCTCTTCAGTCCAATACACTGTACTTGCTGGGAACAGACGCGAGTGCTATTTGCACTGTGTATGGCAATGGGAGCACAATAGTGACTCTTCTTACCAGAAAACAACTCTTGCTCGTAGGACCACAAACTGAATGGGATTCAACTCCATTTCTGACTGGGAAACAAAAACTAGCTCACCTTTCCAGAAACACAATCAAATTTTGAGAAGAGAGCACTCATCTACTCTACTGTGCTTGCTATGATGTCCGCACAGTGAGCTTTCTCAGAACAAAAGAAGTGTGCTTCCTACACACATGGGCCATATCTGGTTCAACTCCTCTTAGGAAAATGACAGGAACAGTAGGTCCTCTTCAGTCCAATACACTGCACTTGCTGGGAACAGACGCGAGTGCTATTTGCACTATGTATGGAAATGGGAGTACAACAGTGACTTTCCTTACCAGAAAACAACTCTTGCTCATATGACCAGAAACTGCATGTGATTCAACTCCATTTAGGACTGGGAAACAAACGCTAGCTCGCCTTACAAGAAACACACTCTGCTTTTGAGAAAAGAGCACGCTTCTACTCTATTGTGTTTCCAATGGGGTCTGAACAGTGAGCTTGCTCAGAACAAAAGAACTGTGCTTCCTACACACACGGCCATATCTAGTTCAACTCTGCTTTGGAAATGACAAGAACAGTAGCTCCTCTTCAGTCCAATACACTGTACTTGCTGGAAACAGACGCGACTGCTATTTGCACTGTGTATGGCAAAGGGAGCACAATAGTGACTTTCCTTAAGAGAAAACAACTCTTGCTGGTAGGACCAAAAACTGCATGTGATTCAACTCCATTTAGGACTGGAAACAAACGCTAGCTCGCCTTACAAGAAACACACTCTGCTTTTGAGAAAAGAGCATTCTTCTGCTCTACTGTGTTTCCTATAGGGCCAGAACAGAGAGCTTGCTCAAAACAAAAGAACAGTGCTTCCAACATACACGGCCATAACTAGTTCAATTCTGCTTAGGAACCTGACAAGAACAGTAGGTTCTCTTCAGTCCAATACATCGTAGATGCTGGGAACCGACGCCAGTGGTATTTGCTCTGTGTATGACAATGGGAGCGCAATATTGACTCTTCTTACCAGAAAACAACTCTTGCTCGTAGGACCAGAAACTGCATTTGATTCAACTCCATTTAGGACTGGGAAAAAAACGCTTGCTCGCCTTATAAGAAACACACTCTGCTTTAGAGAAAAGAGCACTCTTCTACTCTACTGTGTTTCCTATGGGGTCCAAACAGTGAGCTTGCTCAGAACAAAAGAACTGTGCTTCCTACACACACGGACCATTTCTAGTTCAACTCTGCTTAGGAAACTGACAAGAACAATAGATCCTCTTCAGTCCAATACACTGTACTTGCGGGGAACAGAAGCAAGTGCTATTTGCACTGTGTATGGCAATTGGAGCCCAATAGTGACTTGTCTTACCAGAAAACAACTCTTGCTCGTAGGACCAGAAACTGCATGTGATTCAACTCCATTTAGGACTGGGAAACAAATGCTAGCTCACCTTACAAGAAACACACTCTGCTTTTGAGAAAAGAGCACTCTTCTACTCTACTGTGTTTCCTATTGGGCCAGAACAGTGAGCTTGCTCAGAAGAAAAGAAATGTGCTTCCTACACACACGGCCATATCTAGTTCAAGTCTGCTTAGGAACCTGACAAGAACAGTAGATCCTCTTCAGTCCAATACACTGTACTTGCTGGGAACAGACACCACTGCTATTTGTCCTGTGTATGGCAATGGCAGCGCAATAGTGACTCTTCTTACAATAAAACAACTCTTGCTCGTAGGACCAGAAACTGCATGTGATTCAACTCCATTTAGGACTGGGAAATAAACTCTAGCTCGCTTTACAAGAAACACACTCTGCTTTTGAGAAAAGAGAACTCTTCTACTCTACTGTGTTTCCTATAGGGCTAGAAGAGTGAGCTTGCTCAGAACATAAGAAATGTGCTTCCTACACACACGGGCCATATCTAGTTCAACTCTGCTTAGGAAACTGGCAAGAACAGTAGCTCCTCTTCAGTCCGATACACTGTACTTGCTGTGAACAGACGCGAGTGCTATTTGCACTGTGTATGGCAATGTGAGCGCAATAGTGTCTTTCCTTACCAGAAAAAAACTCTTGCTCATAGGACCAGAAACTGCTTGTGATTCAACTCCCTTTAGGACTGGGAAACAAACGCTAACTCGCCTTACAAGAAACACACTATGCATTTGAGAAAAGAGCACTCTTCTACTCTACTGTGTTTCCTATGGGGTCCAAACAGTGAGCTTGCTCAGAACAAAAGAACTGTGCTTCCTACACACACGGACCATATCTAGTTCAACTCTGCTTAGGAAACTGACAAGAACAGTAGCTCCTATTCAGTCCAATACACTGTACTTGCGGGGAACAGACGCGAGTGCTATTTGCCTTGTGTAGGGCAATGGGAGCGCAATAGTGACTTTCCTTACCAGAAAACAACTCTTGTTCGTAGGACCAGAAACTGCATGTGATTCAACTCCATTTAACTAGGAAACAAACGCTAGCTCGCATTACAAAAACACACTCTGCTTTTGAGAAAAGAGCCCGCTTCTACTCTACTGTTTTTCCTATAGGGCCAGAACAGTGAGCTTGCTCAGAACATAAGAACTGTGCTTCCTACACACACGGGCCATATCATCTTCAACTCTGCTTAACAAACTGAGAAGAACAGTAGCTCCTCTTCAGTCCGATACACTGTACTTGCTGGGAACAGACGGGAGAGCTATTTGCACTGTGTATGGCAAGGGGAGCGCAATAGTGACTTTCCTTACCAGAAAACAACTCTTGCTCTTAGGACCAGAAACTGCATGTGATTCAACTCCATTTAGGACTGGGAAACAAACGCTAGCTCGCCTTACAAGAAACACACTCTGCTTTAGAGAAAAGAGCACTCTTCTACTCTACTGTGTTTCCTATAGGGCCAGAACAGTGAGCTTGCTCAGAACAAAAGAACTGTGCTTCCTACACACGGGGCATATCTAGTTCAACACTGCTTAGGAAACTGACAAGAACAGTAGCTCCTCTTCAGTCCGATACACTGTACTTGCTGTGAACAGACGCGAGTGCTATTTGCACTGTGTATGGCAAGGGGAGCACAATAGTGACTCTTCTTACCATAAAACAACTCTTGCACGTAGGACTAGAAACTGCATGTGATTCAACTCCATTTAGGACTGGGAAACAAATGCTAGCTCGCCTTACAAGAAACACACTCTGCTTTTGAGAAAAGAGCACTCTTCTAATCTACTGTGTTTCCTATGTGTTCCGAACAGTGAGCTTGCTCAGAACAAAAAAACTGTGATTCCTACACACACGGCCATATCTAGTTCAATTCTGCTTAGGAACCTGACAAGAACAGTAGATCCTCTTCAGTCCAATACACTGTACTTGCTGGGAACAGACGCGAGTGCTATTTGTCCTGTGTATGTCAATGGCAGCACAATAGTGACTCTTCTTACCAGAAAACAACTCTTGCTTGAAGGACCAGAAACTGCATGTGATTCATCTCCATTTAGGACTGGGAAACAAACTCTAGCTCGCTTTACAAGAAACACACTCTGCTTTTGAGAAAAGAGCACCCTTCTACTCTACTGTGTTTCCTATAGGGCCAGAACAGTGAGCTTGCTCAGGAAAAAGAACTGTGCTTCCTACACACACGGACCATATCTAGTTCAACTCTGCTTAGGAAACTGAGAAGAACAGTAGCTCCTCTTCAGTCCAAAACACTGTACTTGCTGGGAACAGACGGGAGGGCTATTTGCACTGAGTATGGCAATGGGAGCGCAATAGTGACTTTCCTTACCAGAAAAAAACTCTTGCTCGTAGGACCACAAACTGCATGTGATTCCACTCCATTTAGGACTGGGAAACAAATGCTAGCTCGCCTTACAAAAACACACTCTGCTTTAGAGAAAAGAGCACTCTTTTACTCTACTGTGTTTCCTAAGGTATCCAAACAGTGAGCTTGCTCAGAACAAAAGAACTGTGCTTCCTACACATATGGACCATATCTAGTTCAACTCTGCTTAGGAAACTGACAAGAACAGAAGCTCCTATTCACTCCAATACACTGTACTTGCTGGGAAAAGACGCGAGTGCTATTTGCCTTGTGTAGGGTAATGGGAGCACAATAGTGACTTTCCTTACCAGAAAACAACTCTTGCTCGTACGACCAGAAACTGCATGTGATTCAACTCCATTTAGGACTAGGAAACAAACGCTAGCTCGCCTTACAAAAACACACTCTGCTTTTGAGAAAAGAGCACTCTTCTACTCTACTGTGTTTCCTATGGTGTCTGAACAGTGAGCTTGCTCAGAACAAAAGAACTGTGCTTCCTACACACATGGCCATATCTAGTTCAATTCTGCTTAGGAACCTGACAAGAACAGTAGATCCTCTTCAGTCCAATACACTGTACGTGCTGGGAACAGACGCCAGTGCTATTTGTCCTGTGTATGGCAATGGCAGCACAATAGTGACTCTTCTTACCATAAAACAACTCTTGCTCGTAGGACCAGAAACTGCATGTGATTCAACTCCATTTAGGACTGGGAAACAAACGCTAGCTCACCTTACAGAAACACACTCTGCTTTAGAGAAAAGAGCACTCTTCTACTCTACTGTGTTTCCTATAGGGCCAGAACAGTGAGCTTGCTCAGAATAAAGAACTGTGCTTCCTACACACGGGCCATATCTAGTTCAACTCTGCTTAGGAAACTGACAAGAACAGTAGCTCCTCTTCAGTCCGATACACTGTACTTGCAGGGAACAGACGCGAGTGCTATTTGCATTGTGTATGGCAATTGGAGCACAATAGTGTCTCGTCCTACCAGAAAACAACTCTTGGTCGTAGGACAAAAACCTGCATGTGACTCAAATCCATTTAGGACTGGGAAACAAACGCTAGCTCGCCTTACAAGAAACACACTCTGCTTTTGAGAAAAGAGCACTCTTCTACTCTGCTGTGTTTCCTATAGGGCCAGAACAGTGAGCTTGCTCAGAACAAAAGAACTGTGCTTCCTACACATACGGACCATATCTAGTTCAACTCTGCTTAGGAAACTGACAAGAACAGTAGCTCCTATTCACTCCAATACACTGTACTTGCTGGGAAAAGACGCAAGTGCTATTTGCCTTGTGTAGGGTAATGGGAGCGCAATAGTGACTTTCCTTACCAGAAAACAACTCTTGCTCGTAGGACCAGAAACTGCATGTAATTCAACTCCATTTAGGACTAGGAAACAAACGCTAGTTCGCCTTACAAAAACACACTCTTCTTTTGAGAAAAGAGCACTCTTCTACTCTACGGTGTTTACTATGGTGTCCGAACAGTGAGCTTGCTCAGAACAAAAGAACTGTGCTTCCTACACACATGGCCATATCTAGTTCAATTCTGCTTAGGAACCTGACAAGAACAGTAGATCCTCTTCAGTCCAATACACTGTACGTGCTGGGAACAGACGCCAGGGCTATTTGTCCTGTGTATGGCAATGGCAGCACAATAGTGACTCTTCTTACCATAAAACAACTCTTGCTCGTAGGACCAGAAACTGCATGTGATTCAACTCCATTTAGGACTGGGAAACAAAAGCTAGCTCACCTTACAGAAACACACTCTGCTTTAGAGAAAAGAGCACTCTTCTACTCTACTGTGTTTCCTAAAGGGCCAGAACAGTGAGCTTGCTCAAAATAAAGAACTGTGCTTCCTACACACGGGCCATATCTAGTTCAACTCTGCTTAGGAAACTGACAAGAACAGTAGCTCCTCTTCAGTCCGATACACTGTACTTGCAGGGAACAGACGCGAGTGCTATTTGCACTGTGTATGGAAATTGGAGCACAATAGTGACTCGCCCTACCAGAAAACAACTCTTGGTCTTAGGACAAACCCTGCATGTGACTCAACTCCATTTAGGACTGGGAAACAAACGCTAGCTCGCCTTACAAGAAACACACTCTGCTTTTGAGAAAAGAGCACTCTTCTACTCTGCTGTGTTTCCTATAGGGCCAGAACAGTGAGCTTGCTCAGAACAAAAGAACTGTGCTTCCTACACACACAGGCCATATCTAGTTCAACTCTACTTAGGAAACTGACAAGAACAGTAACTCCTATTCAGTCCAATACACTGTACTTGTTGGGAAAAGACGCGAGTGCTATTTGCCTTGTGTAAGGCAATGGGCGCACAATAGTGACTTTCCTTTCCAGAAAACAACTCTTGTTCTTAGGACTAGAAACTGCATGTGACTCAAATCCATTTAGGACTGGGAAACAAACGCTAGGTCGCCTTACAAGAAACACACTCTGTTTTTGAGAAAAGAGCACTCTTTTCCTCTACTCTGTTTCCTATGGGGTCTGAACAGTGAGCTTGCTCAGAACAAAAGAACTGTGCTTCCTACACACACGGGCCATATCTAGTTCAACTCTGCTTAGGAAACTGACAAGAACAGTAGCTCCTCTTCAGTCCGATACACTGTACTTGCTGGGAACAGATGCGAGATCTATTTGCACTATGTATGGCAAGGGGAGCGCAATAGTGACTTTCCTTACCAGAAAACAACTCTTGCTCGTAGGACCAGAAACTGCATGTGATTCCACTCCATTTAGGACTGGGAAACAAATGCTAGCTCGCCTTACAAAAACACACTCTGCTTTAGAGAAAAGAGCACTCTTCTACTCTACTGTGTTTCCTATAGGGCCAGAACAGTGAGCTTGCTCAGAACAAAAGAACTGTGCTTCCTACACACGGGCCATATCTAGTTCAACTCTGCTTAGGAAACTGACAAGAACAGTAGCTCCTCTTCAGTCCGATAGACTGTACTTGCAGAGAACAGACGCGAGTGCTATTTGCACTGTGTATGGCAATGGGAGCGCAATAGTGACTTTCCTTACCAGAAAACAACTCTTGCTCGTAGGACCAGAAACTGCATGTGATTCAACACCATTTAGGACTGGGAAACAAGTGCTAGCTCGCCTTACATGAAACACACTCTGCTTTTGAGAAAAGAGCACTCTTCTACTCTACTGTGTTTCCTATGGGGACCGAAGAGTGAGCTTGCTCAGAACAAAACAAATGTGCTTCCTATACACGGGCCATATCTAGTTCAACTCTGCTTAGGAAACTGACAAGAACACTAGCTCCTCTTCAGTCCAATACACTGTACTTGCGGGGAACAGACGTGAGTGCTATTTGCACTGTGTATGGCAATTGGAGCACAATAGTGACTTGTCTTACCAGAAAACAACTCTTGCTCGTTGGACAAAAAACTGCATGTGACTCAACTCCATTTAGGACTAGGAAACAAACGCTAGCTCGATTTCCAAGAAACACACTCTGATTTTCATAAAAGATCATTCTTCTACTCTACTGTGTTTCCTATGTGTTCCGAACAGTGAGCTTGCTCAGAACAAAAAAAATGTGCTTCCTACACACACGGCCATATCTACTTCAAGTCTGCTTAGGAACCTGACAAGAACAGTAGATCCTCGTCAGTCCAATACACTGTACTTGCTAGGAACAGATGCGAGTGCTATTTGTTCTGTGTATGTCAATGGCAGCGCAATAGTGACTCTTCTTACCAGAAAACAACTCTGGCTCGTAGGACCAGAAACTGCATGTGATTCATATCCATTTAGGAATGGGAAACAAACTCTAGCTCGCTTTACAAGAAACACACTCTGCTTTTGAGAAAAGAGCACCCTTCTATCTACTGTGTTTCCTATAGGGCCAGAACAGTGAGCTTGCTCAGAAAAAAAGAACTGTGCTTTCTACACACACGGACCATATCTAGTTCAACTCTGCTTAGGAAACTGAGAAGAACAGTAGCTCCTCTTCAGTCCAATACACTGTACTTTCTGCGAACAGACGGGAGGGCTATTTGCACTGTGTATGGCAATGGGAGCGCAATAGTGACTTTCCTTACCAGAAAACAACTCTTGCTCGTAGGACCAGAAACTGCATGTGATTCCACTCCATTTAGGACTGGGAAACAAATGCTAGCTCGCCTTACAAAAACACACTCTGCTTTAGAGAAAAGAGCACTCTTTTACTCTACTGTGTTTCCTATGAGATCCAAACAGTGAGCTTGCTCAGAACAAAAGAACTGTGCTTCCTACACATACGGACCATATCTAGTTCAACTCTGCTTAGGAAACTGACAGGAACAGTAGCTCCTCTTCAGTCCGATAGACTGTACTTGCAGAGAACAGACGCCAGTGCTATTTGCACTGTGTATGGCAATGGGAGCGCAATAGTGACTTTCCTTACCAGAAAACAACTCTTGCTCGTAGGACCAGAAACTGCATGTGATTCAACTACATTAGGACTGGGAAACAAATGCTAGCTCGCCTTACATGAAACACACTCTGCTTTTGAGAAAAGAGCACTCTTCTACTCTACTGTGTTTCCTATGGGGTCCGAACAGTGAGCTTGCTCAGAACAAAACAAATGTGCTTCCTACACACGGGCCATATCTAGTTCAACTCTGCTTAGGAAACTGACAAGAACACTAGCTCCTCTTCAGTCCAATACACTGTACTTGCGGGGAACAGACGTGGGTGCTATTTGCACTGTGTATGGCAATTGGAGCACAATAGTGACTTGTCTTACCAGAAAACAACTCTTGCTCGTTGGACAAAAAACTGCATGTGACTCAACTCCATTTAGGACTAGGAAACAAACGCTAGCTCGATTTCCAAGAAACACACTCTACTTTTCAGAAAAGAGCACTCTTCTACTCTACTGTGCTTCCTATGTGTTCCGAACAGTGAGCTTGCTCAGAAAAAAAAAATGTGCTTCCTACACACACGGCCATATCTACTTCAAGTCTGCTTAGGAACCTGACAAGAACAGTAGATCCTCGTCAGTCCAATACACTGTACTTGCTGGGAACAGATGCGAGTGCTATTTGTTCTGAGTATGTCAATGGCAGCGCAATAGTGACTCTTCTTACCAAAAAACAACTCTGGCTCATACGACCAGAAACTGCATGTGATTCATATCCATTTAGGAATGGGAAACAAACTCTAGCTCGCTTTACAAGAAACACACTCTGCTTTTGAGAAAAGAGCACTCTTCTACTCTACTGTGTTTCCTATAGGGCCAGAACAGTGAGCATGCTCAGAAAAAAAGAACTGTGCTTTCTACACACACGGACCATATCTAGTTCAACTCTGCTTAGGAAACTGAGAAGAACAGTAGCTCCTCTTCAGTCCAATACACTGCACTTGCTGCGAACAGACGGGAGAGCTATTTGCACTGTGTATGGCAATGGGAGCGCAATAGTGACTTTCCTTACCAGAAAACAACTCTTGCTCGTAGGACCAGAAACTGCATGTGATTCCACTCCATTTAGGACTGGGAAACAAATGCTAGCTCGCCTTACAAAAACACACTCTGCTTTAGAGAAAAGAGCACTCTTTTACTCTACTGTGTTTCCTATGAGATCCAAACAGTGAGCTTGCTCAGAACAAAAGAACTGTGCTTCCTACACATACGGACCATATCTAGTTCAACTCTGCTTAGGAAACTGACAAGAACAGTAGCTCCTATTCACTCCAATACACTGTACTTGCTGGGAAAAGACTCGAGTGCTATTTGCCTTGTATAGGGTAATGGGAGCACAATAGTGACTTTCCTTACCATAAAACAACTCTTGTTCTTAGGACCAGAAACTGCATGTGACACAAATCCATTTAGGACTGGGAAACAAACGCTAGCTCGCCTTACAAGAAACACACTCTGTTTTTGAGAAAAGAGCACTCTTTTCCTCTACTCTGTTTCCTATGGGGTCTGAACAGTGAGCTTGCTCAGAACAAAAGAACTGTGCTTACTACACACACGGGCCATATCTAGTTCAACTCTGCTTAGGAAACTGACAAGAACAGTAGCTCCTCTTCAGTCCGATACACTGTACTTGCTGGGAACAGATGCGAGATCTATTTGCACTATGTATGGCAAGGGGAGCGCAATAGTGACTTTCCTTACCAGAAAACAACTCTTGCTCGTAGGACCAGAAACTGCATGTGATTCAACTACATTAGGACTGGGAAACAAATGCTAGCTCGCCTTACATGAAACACACTCTGCTTTTGAGAAAAGAGCACTCTTCTACTCTACTGTGTTTCCTATGGGGTCCGAACAGTGAGCTTGCTCAGAACAAAACAACTGTGCTTCCTACACACGGGCCATATCTAGTTCAACTCTGCTTAGGAAACTGACAAGAACACTAGCTCCTCTTCAGTCCAATACACTGTCCTTGCGGGGAACAGACGTGAGTGCTGTTTGCACTGTGTATGGCAATTGGAGCACAATAGTGACTTTTCTTACCAGAAAACAACTCTTGCTCGTAGGACAAAGAACTGCATGTGACTCAACTCCATTTAGGACTGGGAAACAAACGCTAGCTCGACTTCCAAGAAACACACTCTGCTTTTGAGAAAAGAGCACTCTTCTACTCTACAGTGTTTCCTATGTGTTCCGAACAGTGAGCTTGCTCAGAACAAAAAAACTGTGCTTCCTACACACACGGCCATATCTAGTTCAAGACTGCTTAGGAACCTGACAAGAACAGTAGATCCTCTTCAGTCCATTACACTGTACTTGCTGGGAACAGACGCCAGTGCTATTTGTCCTGTGTATGGCAATGGCAGAGCAATAATGACTCTTCTTACCATAAAACAACTCTTGCTCATAGTACTAGAAACTGCATGTGATTCAACTCCATTTAGGACTGGGAAACAAACGCTAGCTCGCCTTACAAGAAACACACTCTGCTTTAGAGAAAAGAGCACTCTTCTACTCTACTGTATTTCCTATAGAGCCAGAACAGTGACCTTGCTCAGAACAAAAGAACTGTGCTTCCTACACAGGGCCATAACAAGTTCAACTCTGCTTAGGAAACTGACAAGAACAGTAGCTCCTCTTCCGTCCAATACACTGTATTTGCTGGGAACAGACGCGATGCTATTTGCACTGTGTATGGCAATGGGAGCGCAATAGTGACTTTCCATTCCAGAAAACAACTCTTGCTCGTAGGACCAGTAACTGCATGTGATTCAAATCCATTTAGGATTGGGAAACAAATGCTAGCTCGCCTTACATGAAACACACTCTGCTTTTGAGAAAATAGCACTCTTCTACTCTAATGTGCTTCCTATGGGGTCCGAATAGTGAGCTTGCTAAGAACAAAAGAACTGTGCTTCCTACACACACGGGCCATATCTAGTTCAACTCTGCTTAGGAAACTGACACGAACAGTAGCTCCTCTTCAGTCCAATACACTGTACTTGCGGGGAACATACTCGAGTGCTATTTGCACTGTGTATGGCAATTGGAGCCTTATAGTGACTTGTCTTACCAGAAAACAACTCTTGCTCGTAGGACAAAAAACTGCATGTGACTCAACTCCATTTCTGACTGGGAAACAAACGCTAGCTCGACTTCTAAGAAACACACTCTGCTTTTGAGAAAAGAGCACTCTTCTACTCTACTGTGTTTCCTATGTGTTCCGAAAAGTGAGCTTGCTCAGAACAAAAAAACTGTGCTTCCTACACACACGGCCATATCTAGTTCAAGTCTGCTTAGGAACCTGACAAGAACAGTAGATCCTCTTCAGTCCAATACACTGTACATGATGGGAAAAGACGCCAGTGTTATTTGTCCTGTGTATGGCATAGGCAGCGCAATAGTGGCTCTTCTTACCAGAAAACAACTCTTGCTTGTAGGACCAGAGACTGCATGTGATTCAACTCCATTTAGGACTGGGAAACATACTCTAGCTCGCTTTACAAGAAACACACTCTGCTTTTGAGAAAAGAGCACTCTTCTACTCTACTGTGTTTCCTATAGGGCCAGAACAGTGAGCTTGCTCAGAACAAAAGAAGTGTGCTTCCTACACACACGGGCCTTATCTAGTTCAACTCTGCTTAGGAAACTGAGAAGAACAGTCGCTCCTCTTCAGTCCAATACACTGTACTTGCTGGGAACAGACGGGAGGGCTATTTGAACTGTGTATGGCAATGGGAGCGCAATAGTGACTTTCCTTACCAGAAAACAACTCTTGCTCGTAGGACCAGAAACTGCATGTGATTCCACTCCATTAAGGACTGGGAAACAAACGGTAGCTCGCCTTACAAGAAACACACTCTGCTTTAGAGAAAAGAGCACTCTTCTACTCTACTGTGTTTCCTATGGGGTCTAAACAGTGAGCTTGCTCAGAACAAAAGAACTGTGTTTGCTACACACACGGACCATATCTAGTTCAACTCTGCTTAGGAAACTGACAAGAACAGTAGCTCCTATTCAGTCCAATACACTGTACTTGCTGGGAAAATACGCGAGTGCTATTTGCCTTGTGTAGGGCAATGGGAGCGCAATAGTGACTTTCCTTACCAGAAAACAACTCTTGTTCGTAGGACCAGAAACTGCATGTGATTCAATCCATTTAGGACTAGGAAACAAACGCTAGCTCGCCTTACAAAAACACACTCTGCTTTTGAGAAAAGAGCACACTTCTACCCTACTGTGTTTCCTATGGTGTCCGAACAGTGAGCTGGCTCAGAACAAAAGTACTGTGCTTCCTACACACACGGCCATATCTAGTTCAATTCTGCTTAGGAACCTGACAAGAACAGTAGATCCTCTTCAATCCAATACACTGTACTTGCTGGGAACAGACACCAGTGCTATTTGTCCTGTGTATGGCAATGGCAGCGCAATAGTGACTCTTCTTACCATAAAACATCTCTTGCTCGTAGGACCAGAAACTGCATGTGATTCAACTCCATTTTGGATTGGGAAACAAATGCTAACTCGCCTTACAAGAAACACACTCTGCTTTAGAGAAAAGAGCACTCTTCTACTCTACTGTGTTTCCTATGAGGTCCGAATAGTGAGCTTGCTCAGAACAAAAGAACTGTGCTTCCTACACACACGGGCTATATCTAGTTCAACTCTGCTTAGGAAACTGAGAAGAACAGTAGCTCCTATTCAGTCCAATACACTGTACTTGCTGGGAACAGACACGATGGTATTTGCACTGTGTATGGCAATGGGAGTGCAATAGTGACTTTCCTTACCAGAAAACAACTCTTGCTCGTAGGACAAAAAACTGCATGTGACTCAACTCCATTTAGGACTGGGAAACAAACGCTAGCTCGACTTCCAAGAAACACACTCTGCTTTTGAGAAAAGAGCACTCTTCTACTCTACTGTGTTTCCTATGTGTTCCGAACAGTGAGCTTGCTCAGAACAAAAAAACTGTGCTTCCTACACACACGGCCATATCTAGTTCAAGACTGCTTAGGAACCTGACAAGAACAGTAGATCCTCTTCAGTCCATTACACTGTACATGCTGGGAACAGACGCCAGTGCTATTTGTCCTGTGTATGGCAATGGCAGAGCAATAATGACTCTTCTTACCATAAAACAACTCTTGCTCATAGTACTAGAAACTGCATGTGATTCAACTCTATTTAGGACTGGGAAACAAACGCTAGCTTGCCTTACAAGAAACACACTCTGCTTTTGAGAAAAGAGCACTCTTCTACTCTACTGTGTTTCCTATAGGGCCAGAACAGTGAGCTTGAACAGAACAAGAGAACTGTGCTTCCTACACACACGGCCATATCTAGTTCAATTTTGCTTAGAAAACTGAAAAGAACAGTAGATCCTCTTCAGTCCAATACACTGTACATGCTGGGAACAGATGCCAGTGCTATGTGCCCTGTGTATGACAATGGGAGCGCAATAGTGACTCTTCTTACCAGAAAACAACTCTTGCTCGTAGGACCACAAACTGCATGGGATTCAACTCCATTTAGTACTGGGTAACAAACGCTATCTCGCCTTACAAGAAACACACTCTGCTTTTCAGAAAAGAGCACGCTTCTACTCTACTGTGTTTCCTATGGGGTCCGAAGAGTGAGCTTGCTCAGAACAAAAGAACTGTGCTTCCTACACACTCGGGCCATATCTAGTTCAACTCTGCTTAGGACACTGACAAGAACAGTAGCTGCTCTTCAGTCCAATACACTGTACTTGCTGGGAACAGACGCGAGTGCTATTTGCACTGTGTATGGCAATGGGAGCACAATAGTGACTCTTCTTACCAGAAAACAACTCTTGCTCGTAGGACCACAAACTGAATGGGATTCAACTCCATTTCTGACTGGGAAACAAAAACTAGCTCACCTTTCCAGAAACACAATCAAATTTTGAGAAGAGAGCACTCATCTACTCTACTGTGTTTGCTATGATGTCCGCACAGTGAGCTTTCTCAGAACAAAAGAAGTGTGCTTCCTACACACATGGGCCATATCTGGTTCAACTCCTCTTAGGAAAATGACAGGAACAGTAGGTCCTCTTCAGTCCAATACACTGCACTTGCTGGGAACAGACGCGAGTGCTATTTGCACTATGTATGGAAATGGGAGTACAACAGTGACTTTCCTTACCAGAAAACAACTCTTGCTCAAATGACCAGAAACTGCATGTGATTCAACTCCATTTAGGACTGGGAAACAAACGCTAGCTCGCCTTACAAGAAACACACTCTGCTTTTGAGAAAAGAGCACGCTTCTACTCTATTGTGTTTCCAATGGGGTCTGAACAGTGAGCTTGCTCAGAACAAAAGAACTGTGCTTCCTACACACACGGCCATATCTAGTTCAACTCTGCTTTGGAAATGACAAGAACAGTAGCTCCTCTTCAGTCCAATACACTGTACTTGCTGGAAACAGACGCGACTGCTATTTGCACTGTGTATGGCAAAGGGAGCACAATAGTGACTTTCCTTAAGAGAAAACAACTCTTGCTGGTAGGACCAAAAACTGCATGTGATTCAACTCCATTTAGGACTGGAAACAAACGCTAGCTCGCCTTACAAGAAACACACTCTGCTTTTGAGAAAAGAGCATTCTTCTGCTCTACTGTGTTTCCTATAGGGCCAGAACAGAGAGCTTGCTCAAAACAAAAGAACTGTGCTTCCAACATACACGGCCATAACTAGTTCAATTCTGCTTAGGAACCTGACAAGAACAGTAGGTTCTCTTCAGTCCAATACATCGTAGATGCTGGGAACCGACGCCAGTGGTATTTGCTCTGTGTATGACAATGGGAGCGCAATATTGACTCTTCTTACCAGAAAACAACTCTTGCTCGTAGGACCAGAAACTGCATTTGATTCAACTCCATTTAGGACTGGGAAAAAAACGCTTGCTCGCCTTATAAGAAACACACTCTGCTTTAGAGAAAAGAGCACTCTTCTACTCTACTGTGTTTCCTATGGGGTCCAAACAGTGAGCTTGCTCAGAACAAAAGAACTGTGCTTCCTACACACACGGACCATTTCTAGTTCAACTCTGCTTAGGAAACTGACAAGAACAATAGATACTCTTCAGTCCAATACACTGTACTTGCGGGGAACAGAAGCAAGTGCTATTTGCACTGTGTATGGCAATTGTAGCCCAATAGTGACTTGTCTTACCAGAAAACAACTCTTGCTCGTAGGACCAGAAACTGCATGTGATTCAACTCCATTTAGGACTGGGAAACAAATGCTAGCTCACCTTACAAGAAACACACTCTGCTTTTGAGAAAAGAGCACTCTTCTACTCTACTGTGTTTCCTATTGGGCCAGAACAGTGAGCTTGCTCAGAAGAAAAGAAATGTGCTTCCTACACACACGGCCATATCTAGTTCAAGTCTGCTTAGGAACCTGACAAGAACAGTAGATCCTCTTCAGTCCAATACACTGTACTTGCTGGGAACAGACACCACTGCTATTTGTCCTGTGTATGGCAATGGCAGCGCAATAGTGACTCTTCTTACAATAAAACAACTCTTGCTCGTAGGACCAGAAACTGCATGTGATTCAACTCCATTTAGGACTGGGAAATAAACTCTAGCTCGCTTTACAAGAAACACACTCTGCTTTTGAGAAAAGAGAACTCTTCTACTCTACTGTGTTTCCTATAGGGCTAGAAGAGTGAGCTTGCTCAGAACATAAGAAATGTGCTTCCTACACACACGAGCCATATCTAGTTCAACTCTGCTTAGGAAACTGACAAGAACAGTAGCTCCTCTTCAGTCCGATACACTGTACTTGCTGTGAACAGACGCGAGTGCTATTTGCACTGTGTATGGCAATGTGAGCGCAATAGTGTCTTTCCTTACCAGAAAAAAACTCTTGCTCATAGGACCAGAAACTGCTTGTGATTCAACTCCATTTAGGACTGGGAAACAAACGCTAGCTCGCCTTACAAGAAACACACTATGCATTTGAGAAAAGAGCACTCTTCTACTCTACTGTGTTTCCTATGGGGTCCAAACAGTGAGCTTGCTCAGAACAAAAAAACTGTGCTTCCTACACACACGGACCATATCTAGTTCAACTCTGCTTAGGAAACTGACAAGAACAGTAGCTCCTATTCAGTCCAATACACTGTACTTGCGGGGAACAGACGCGAGTGCTATTTGCCTTGTGTAGGGCAATGGGAGCGCAATAGTGACTTTCCTTACCAGAAAACAACTCTTGTTCGTAGGACCAGAAACTGCATGTGATTCAACTCCATTTAACTAGGAAACAAACGCTAGCTCGCCTTACAAAAACACACTCTGCTTTTGAGAAAAGAGCCCGCTTCTACTCTACTGTTTTTCCTATAGGGCCAGAACAGTGAGCTTGCTCAGAACATAAGAACTGTGCTTCCTACACACACGGGCCATATCATCTTCAACTCTGCTTAGGAAACTGAGAAGAACAGTAGCTCCTCTTCAGTCCGATACACTGTACTTGCTGGGAACAGACGCGAGAGCTATTTGCACTGTGTATGGCAAGGGGAGCGCAATAGTGACTTTCCTTACCAGAAAACAACTCTTGCTCTTAGGACCAGAAACTGCATGTGATTCAACTCCATTTAGGACTGGGAAACAAACGCTAGCTCGCCTTACAAGAAACACACTCTGCTTTAGAGAAAAGAGCACTCTTCTACTCTACTGTGTTTCCTATAGGGCCAGAACAGTGAGCTTGCTCAGAACAAAAGAACTGTGCTTCCTACACACGGGGCATATCTAGTTCAACACTGCTTAGGAAACTGACAAGAACAGTAGCTCCTCTTCAGTCCGATACACTGTACTTGCTGTGAACAGACGCGAGTGCTATTTGCACTGTGTATGGCAAGGGGAGCGCAATAGTGACTCTTCTTACCATAAAACAACTCTTGCACGTAGGACTAGAAACTGCATGTGATTCAACTCCATTTAGGACTGGGAAACAAACGCTAGCTCGCCTTACAAGAAACACACTCTGCTTTAGAGAAAAGAGCACTCTTCTACTCTACTGTGTTTCCTATATGGCCAGAACAGTGAGCTTGCTCAGAACAAAAGAAATGTGCTTCCTACACACGGGCCACAACTAGTTCAACTCTGCTTAGGAAACTGACAAGAACAGTAGCTCCTCTTCAGTCCGAGACACTGTATTTGCTGGGAACAGACGCGAGTGCTATTTGCACTGTGTATGGCAATGGGAGGGCAATAGTGACTTTCCTTACCAGAAAACAACTCTTGCTCATAGGACCAGAAACTGCATGTGATTCAACTCCATTTCGGACTGGGATACAAATGCTAGCTCGCCTTCCATGAAACACACTCTGCTTTTGAGAAAATAGCAGTCTTCTACTCTACTGTGTTTCCTATGGGGTCCGAACAGTGAGCCTGCTCAGAACAAAAGAACTGTGCTTCCTACATACACGACCATATCTAGTTCAATTCTGCTTAGGAACCTGACAAGAACAGTAGCTCCTCTTCAATCCAATACACTGTACTTGCTGGGAACAGACGCATGTGCTATTTGTACTGTGCATTTCAAAGGGAGCACAATAGTGACTTTCCTTACCAGAAAACAACTGTTGCTCGTAGGACTAGAAACTGCATGTGATTCCACTCCATTTAGGACTGGGAAACAAATGCTAGCTCGCCTTACAAGAAACACACTCTGCTTTTGAGAAAAGAGCACTCTTCTAATCTACTGTGTTTCCTATGTGTTCCGAACAGTGAGCTTGCTCAGAACAAAAAACTGTGATTCCTACACACACGGCCATATCTAGTTCAATTCTGCTTAGGAACCTGACAAGAACAGTAGATCCTCTTCAGTCCAATACACTGTACTTGCTGGGAACAGACGCGAGTGCTATTTGTCCTGTGTATGTCAATGGCAGCACAATAGTGACTCTTCTTACCAGAAAACAACTCTTGCTTGTAGGACCAGAAACTGCATGTGATTCATCTCCATTTAGGACTGGGAAACAAACTCTAGCTCGCTTTACAAGAAACACACTCTGCTTTTGAGAAAAGAGCACCCTTCTACTCTACTGTGTTTCCTATAGGGCCAGAACAGTGAGCTTGCTCAGGAAAAAGAACTGTGCTTCCTACACACACGGACCATATCTAGTTCAACTCTGCTTAGGAAACTGAGAAGAACAGTAGCTCCTCTTCAGTCCAAAACACTGTACTTGCTGGGAACAGACGGGAGGGCTATTTGCACTGAGTATGGCAATGGGAGCGCAATAGTGACTTTCCTTACCAGAAAAAAACTCTTGCTCGTAGGACCACAAACTGCATGTGATTCCACTCCATTTAGGACTGGGAAACAAATGCTAGCTCGCCTTACAAAAACACACTCTGCTTTAGAGAAAAGAGCACTCTTTTACTCTACTGTGTTTCCTAAGGTATCCAAACAGTGAGCTTGCTCAGAACAAAAGAACTGTGCTTCCTACACACACGGGCCATATCTAGTTCAACTCTGCTTAGGAAACTGACACGAACAGTAGCTCCTCTTCAGTCCAATACACTGTACTTGCGGGGAACATACTCGAGTGCTATTTGCACTGTGTATGGCAATTGGAGCCTTATAGTGACTTGTCTTACCAGAAAACAACTCTTGCTCGTAGGACAAAAAACTGCATGTGACTCAACTCCATTTCTGACTGGGAAACAAACGCTAGCTCGACTTCCAAGAAACACACTCTGCTTTTCAGAAAAGAGCACTCTTCTACTCTACTGTGTTTCCTATGTGTTCCGAAAAGTGAGCTTGCTCAGAACAAAAAAACTGTGCTTCCTACACACACGGCCATATCTAGTTCAAGTCTGCTTAGGAACCTGACAAGAACAGTAGATCCTCTTCAGTCCAATACACTGTACTTGCTGGGAAAAGACGCCAGTGCTATTTGTCCTGTGTATGGCATAGGCAGCGCAATAGTGGCTCTTCTTACCAGAAAACAACTCTTGCTTGTAGGACCAGAGACTGCATGTGATTCAACTCCATTTAGGACTGGGAAACATACTCTAGCTCGCTTTACAAGAAACACACTCTGCTTTTGAGAAAAGAGCACTCTTCTACTCTACTGTGTTTCCTATAGGGCCAGAACAGTGAGCTTGCTCAGAACAAAAGAACTGTGCTTCCTACACACACGGGCCATATCTAGTTCAACTCTGCTTAGGAAACTGAGAAGAACAGTAGCTCCTCTTCAGTCCAATACACTGTACTTGCTGGGAACAGACGGGAGGGCTATTTGAACTGTGTATGGCAATGGGAGCGCAATAGTGACTTTCCTTACCAGAAAACAACTCTTGCTCGTAGGACCAGAAACTGCATGTGATTCCACTCCATTTAGGACTGGGAAACAAACGGTAGCTCGCCTTACAAGAAACACACTCTGCTTTAGAGAAAAGAGCACTCTTCTACTCTACTGTGTTTCCTATGGGGTCTAAACAGTGAGCTTGCTCAGAACAAAAGAACTGTGTTTGCTACACACACGGACCATATCTAGTTCAACTCTGCTTAGGAAACTGACAAGAACAGTAGCTCCTATTCAGTCCAATACAATGTACTTGCTGGGAAAATACGCGAGTGCTATTTGCCTTGTGTAGGGCAATGGGAGCGCAATAGTGACTTTCCTTACCAGAAAACAACTCTTGTTCGTAGGACCAGAAACTGCATGTGACTCAACTCCATTTAGGACTAGGAAACAAACGCTAGTTCGCCTTACAAAAACACACTCTGCTTTTGAGAAAAGAGCACACTTCTACTCTACTGTGTTTCCTATGGTGTCCGAACAGTGAGCTTGCTCAGAACAAAAGTACTGTGCTTCCGACACACACGGCCATATCTAGTTCAATTCTGCTTAGGAACCTGACAAGAACAGTAGATCCTCTTCAATCCAATACACTGTACTTGCTGGGAACAGACACCAGTGCTATTTGTCCTGTGTATGGCAATGGCAGCGCAATAGTGACTCTTCTTACCATAAAACATCTCTTGCTCGTAGGACCAGAAACTGCATGTGATTCAACTCCATTTTGGACTGGGAAACAAATGCTAACTCGCCTTACAAGAAACACACTCTGCTTTAGAGAAAAGAGCACTCTTCTACTCTACTGTGTTTCCTATGAGGTCCGAACAGTGAGCTTGCTCAGAACAAAAGAACTGTGCTTCCTACACACACGGGCTATATCTACTTCAACTCTGCTTAGGAAACTGAGAAGAACAGTAGCTCCTATTCAGTCCAATACACTGTACTTGCTGGGAACACACACGATGGTATTTGCACTGTGTATGGCAATGGGAGCGCAATAGTGACTTTCCTTACCAGAAAACAACTCTTGCTCGTAGGACAAAAAACTGCATGTGACTCAACTCCATTTAGGACTGGGAAACAAACGCTAGCTCGACTTCCAAGAAACACACTCTGCTTTTGAGAAAAGAGCACTCTTCTACTCTACTGTGTTTCCTATATGTTCCGAACAGTGAGCTTGCTCAGAACAAAAAAACTGTGCTTCCTACACACACGGCCATATCTAGTTCAAGACTGCTTAGGAACCTGACAAGAACAGTAGATCCTCTTCAGTCCATTACACTGTACTTGCTGGGAACAGACGCCAGTGCTATTTGTCCTGTGTATGGCAATGGCAGAGCAATAATGACTCTTCTTACCATAAAACAACTCTTGCTCATAGTACTAGAAACTGCATGTGATTCAACTCCATTTAGGACTGGGAAACAAACGCTAGCTCGCCTTACAAGAAACACACTCTGCTTTTGAGAAAAGAGCACTCTTCTACTCTACTGTGTTTCCTATAGGGCCAGAACAGTGAGCTTGAACAGAACAAGAGAACTGTGCTTCCTACACACACGGCCATATCTAGTTCAATTTTGCTTAGAAAACTGAAAAGAACAGTAGATCCTCTTCAGTCCAATACACTGTACATGCTGGGAACAGATGCCAGTGCTATTTGCCCTGTGTATGACAATGGGAGTGCAATAGTGACTCTTCTTACCAGAAAACAACTCTTGCTCGTAGGACCACAAACTGCATGGGATTCAACTCCATTTAGTACTGGGTAACAAACGCTATCTCGCCTTACAAGAAACACACTCTGCTTTTCAGAAAAGAGCACGCTTCTACTCTACTGTGTTTCCTATGGGGTCCGAAGAGTGAGCTTGCTCAGAACAAAAGAACTGTGCTTCCTACACACTCGGGCCATATCTATTTCACTCTGCTTAGGAAACTGACAAGAACAGTAGCTGCTCTTCAGTCCAATACACTGTACTTGCTGGGAACAGACGCGAGTGCTATTTGCACTGTGTATGGCAATGGGAGCACAATAGTGACTCTTCTTACCAGAAAACAACTCTTGCTCGTAGGACCACAAACTGCATGGGATTCAACTCCATTTCTGACTGGGAAACAAACACTAGCTCGACTTTCAAGAAAAACAATCAAATTTTGAGAAGAGAGCACTCATCTACTCTACTGTGTTTCCTATGATGTCCGCATAGTGTGCTTTCTCAGAACAAAAGAACTGTGCTTCCTACACACATGGGATATATCTGGTTCAACTCCTCTTATGAAAATGACAAGAACAGTAGCTCCTCTTCAGTCCAATACACTGTACTTGCTGGGAACAGACGCGAGTGCTATTTGCACTATGTATGGGAATGGGAACGCAATAGTGACTTTCCTTACCAGAAAAAAACTCTTGCTCATAGGACCAGAAACTGGATGTGATTCAACTCCATTTAGGACTGGGAAACAAATGCTAGCTCGCCTTACAAGGAACACACTCTGTTTTAGAGAAAAGAGCACTCTTCTACTCTAATGTGTTTCCTATAGGGCCAGAACAGTGAGCTTGCTCAGAATAAAGAACTGTGCTTCCTACACACGGGCCATATCTACTTCAACTCTGCTTAGGAAACTGACAAGAACAGTAGCTCCTCTTCAGTCCGATACACTGTACTTGCAGGGAACAGACGCGAGTGCTATTTGCACTGTGTATGGCAATTGGAGCACAATATTGACTCGCCCTACCAGAAAACAACTCTTGCTCGTAGGACAAAAACCTGCATGTGACTCAACTCCATTTAGGACTGGGAAACAAGCGCTAGCTCGCATTACAAGAAACACACTCTGCTTTTGAGAAAAGAGCACTCTTCTACTCTGCTGTGTTTCCTATAGGGCCAGAACAGTGAGCTTGCTCAGAACAAAAGAACTGTGCTTCCTACACACACGGGCCATATCTAGTTCAACTCTGCTTAGGAAACTGAGAAGAACAGTAGCTCCTCTTCAGTCCAATACACTGTACTTGCTGGGAACAGACGGGAGGGCTATTTGCACTGTGTATGGCAATGGGAGCGCAATAGTGACTTTCCTTACCAGAAAACAACTCTTGCTCGTAGGACCAGAAACTGCATGTGATTCCACTCCATTTAGGACTGGGAAACAAATGCTAGCTCGCCTTACAAAAACACACTCTGCTTTAGAGAAAAGAGCACTCTTTTACTCTACTGTGTTTCCTATGAGATCCAAACAGTGAGCTTGCTCAGAACAAAAGAACTGTGCTTCCTACACATACGGACCATATCTAGTTCAACTCTGCTTAGGAAACTGACAAGAACAGTAGCTCCTATTCACTCCAATACACTGTACTTGCTGGGAAAAGACTCGAGTGCTATTTGCCTTGTATAGGGTAATGGGAGCACAATAGTGACTTTCCTTACCATAAAACAACTCTTGTTCTTAGGACCAGAAACTGCATGTGACACAAATCCATTTAGGACTGGGAAACAAACGCTAGCTCGCCTTACAAGAAACACACTCTGTTTTTGAGAAAAGAGCACTCTTTTCCTCTACTCTGTTTCCTATGGGGTCTGAACAGTGAGCTTGCTCAGAACAAAAGAACTGTGCTTACTACACACACGGGCCATATCTAGTTCAACTCTGCTTAGGAAACTGACAAGAACAGTAGCTCCTCTTCAGTCCGATACACTGTACTTGCTGGGAACAGATGCGAGATCTATTTGCACTATGTATGGCAAGGGGAGCGCAATAGTGACTTTCCTTACCAGAAAACAACTCTTGCTCGTAGGACCAGAAACTGCATGTGATTCAACTACATTAGGACTGGGAAACAAATGCTAGCTCGCCTTACATGAAACACACTCTGCTTTTGAGAAAAGAGCACTCTTCTACTCTACTGTGTTTCCTATGGGGTCCGAACAGTGAGCTTGCTCAGAACAAAACAACTGTGCTTCCTACACACGGGCCATATCTAGTTCAACTCTGCTTAGGAAACTGACAAGAACACTAGCTCCTCTTCAGTCCAATACACTGTCCTTGCGGGGAACAGACGTGAGTGCTGTTTGCACTGTGTATGGCAATTGGAGCACAATAGTGACTTTTCTTACCAGAAAACAACTCTTGCTCGTAGGACAAAGAACTGCATGTGACTCAACTCCATTTAGGACTGGGAAACAAACGCTAGCTCGACTTCCAAGAAACACACTCTGCTTTTGAGAAAAGAGCACTCTTCTACTCTACAGTGTTTCCTATGTGTTCCGAACAGTGAGCTTGCTCAGAACAAAAAAACTGTGCTTCCTACACACACGGCCATATCTAGTTCAAGACTGCTTAGGAACCTGACAAGAACAGTAGATCCTCTTCAGTCCATTACACTGTACTTGCTGGGAACAGACGCCAGTGCTATTTGTCCTGTGTATGGCAATGGCAGAGCAATAATGACTCTTCTTACCATAAAACAACTCTTGCTCATAGTACTAGAAACTGCATGTGATTCAACTCCATTTAGGACTGGGAAACAAACGCTAGCTCGCCTTACAAGAAACACACTCTGCTTTAGAGAAAAGAGCACTCTTCTACTCTACTGTATTTCCTATAGAGCCAGAACAGTGACCTTGCTCAGAACAAAAGAACTGTGCTTCCTACACAGGGCCATAACAAGTTCAACTCTGCTTAGGAAACTGACAAGAACAGTAGCTCCTCTTCCGTCCAATACACTGTATTTGCTGGGAACAGACGCGATGCTATTTGCACTGTGTATGGCAATGGGAGCGCAATAGTGACTTTCCATTCCAGAAAACAACTCTTGCTCGTAGGACCAGTAACTGCATGTGATTCAAATCCATTTAGGATTGGGAAACAAATGCTAGCTCGCCTTACATGAAACACACTCTGCTTTTGAGAAAATAGCACTCTTCTACTCTACTGTGCTTCCTATGGGGTCCGAATAGTGAGCTTGCTAAGAACAAAAGAACTGTGCTTCCTACACACACGGGCCATATCTAGTTCAACTCTGCTTAGGAAACTGACACGAACAGTAGCTCCTCTTCAGTCCAATACACTGTACTTGCGGGGAACATACTCGAGTGCTATTTGCACTGTGTATGGCAATTGGAGCCTTATAGTGACTTGTCTTACCAGAAAACAACTCTTGCTCGTAGGACAAAAAACTGCATGTGACTCAACTCCATTTCTGACTGGGAAACAAACGCTAGCTCGACTTCTAAGAAACACACTCTGCTTTTGAGAAAAGAGCACTCTTCTACTCTACTGTGTTTCCTATGTGTTCCGAAAAGTGAGCTTGCTCAGAACAAAAAAACTGTGCTTCCTACACACACGGCCATATCTAGTTCAAGTCTGCTTAGGAACCTGACAAGAACAGTAGATCCTCTTCAGTCCAATACACTGTACATGATGGGAAAAGACGCCAGTGTTATTTGTCCTGTGTATGGCATAGGCAGCGCAATAGTGGCTCTTCTTACCAGAAAACAACTCTTGCTTGTAGGACCAGAGACTGCATGTGATTCAACTCCATTTAGGACTGGGAAACATACTCTAGCTCGCTTTACAAGAAACACACTCTGCTTTTGAGAAAAGAGCACTCTTCTACTCTACTGTGTTTCCTATAGGGCCAGAACAGTGAGCTTGCTCAGAACAAAAGAAGTGTGCTTCCTACACACACGGGCCTTATCTAGTTCAACTCTGCTTAGGAAACTGAGAAGAACAGTCGCTCCTCTTCAGTCCAATACACTGTACTTGCTGGGAACAGACGGGAGGGCTATTTGAACTGTGTATGGCAATGGGAGCGCAATAGTGACTTTCCTTACCAGAAAACAACTCTTGCTCGTAGGACCAGAAACTGCATGTGATTCCACTCCATTAAGGACTGGGAAACAAACGGTAGCTCGCCTTACAAGAAACACACTCTGCTTTAGAGAAAAGAGCACTCTTCTACTCTACTGTGTTTCCTATGGGGTCTAAACAGTGAGCTTGCTCAGAACAAAAGAACTGTGTTTGCTACACACATGGACCATATCTAGTTCAACTCTGCTTAGGAAACTGACAAGAACAGTAGCTCCTATTCAGTCCAATACACTGTACTTGCTGGGAAAATACGCGAGTGCTATTTGCCTTGTGTAGGGCAATGGGAGCGCAATAGTGACTTTCCTTACCAGAAAACAACTCTTGTTCGTAGGACCAGAAACTGCATGTGATTCAATCCATTTAGGACTAGGAAACAAACGCTAGCTCGCCTTACAAAAACACACTCTGCTTTTGAGAAAAGAGCACACTTCTACCCTACTGTGTTTCCTATGGTGTCCGAACAGTGAGCTGGCTCAGAACAAAAGTACTGTGCTTCCTACACACACGGCCATATCTAGTTCAATTCTGCTTAGGAACCTGACAAGAACAGTAGATCCTCTTCAATCCAATACACTGTACTTGCTGGGAACAGACACCAGTGCTATTTGTCCTGTGTATGGCAATGGCAGCGCAATAGTGACTCTTCTTACCATAAAACATCTCTTGCTCGTAGGACCAGAAACTGCATGTGATTCAACTCCATTTTGGATTGGGAAACAAATGCTAACTCGCCTTACAAGAAACACACTCTGCTTTAGAGAAAAGAGCACTCTTCTACTCTACTGTGTTTCCTATGAGGTCCGAATAGTGAGCTTGCTCAGAACAAAAGAACTGTGCTTCCTACACACACGGGCTATATCTAGTTCAACTCTGCTTAGGAAACTGAGAAGAACAGTAGCTCCTATTCAGTCCAATACACTGTACTTGCTGGGAACAGACACGATGGTATTTGCACTGTGTATGGCAATGGGAGTGCAATAGTGACTTTCCTTACCAGAAAACAACTCTTGCTCGTAGGACAAAAAACTGCATGTGACTCAACTCCATTTAGGACTGGGAAACAAACGCTAGCTCGACTTCCAAGAAACACACTCTGCTTTTGAGAAAAGAGCACTCTTCTACTCTACTGTGTTTCCTATGTGTTCCGAACAGTGAGCTTGCTCAGAACAAAAAAACTGTGCTTCCTACACACACGGCCATATCTAGTTCAAGACTGCTTAGGAACCTGACAAGAACAGTAGATCCTCTTCAGTCCATTACACTGTACATGCTGGGAACAGACGCCAGTGCTATTTGTCCTGTGTATGGCAATGGCAGAGCAATAATGACTCTTCTTACCATAAAACAACTCTTGCTCATAGTACTAGAAACTGCATGTGATTCAACTCTATTTAGGACTGGGAAACAAACGCTAGCTTGCCTTACAAGAAACACACTCTGCTTTTGAGAAAAGAGCACTCTTCTACTCTACTGTGTTTCCTATAGGGCCAGAACAGTGAGCTTGAACAGAACAAGAGAACTGTGCTTCCTACACACACGGCCATATCTAGTTCAATTTTGCTTAGAAAACTGAAAAGAACAGTAGATCCTCTTCAGTCCAATACACTGTACATGCTGGGAACAGATGCCAGTGCTATGTGCCCTGTGTATGACAATGGGAGCGCAATAGTGACTCTTCTTACCAGAAAACAACTCTTGCTCGTAGGACCACAAACTGCATGGGATTCAACTCCATTTAGTACTGGGTAACAAACGCTATCTCGCCTTACAAGAAACACACTCTGCTTTTCAGAAAAGAGCACGCTTCTACTCTACTGTGTTTCCTATGGGGTCCGAAGAGTGAGCTTGCTCAGAACAAAAGAACTGTGCTTCCTACACACTCGGGCCATATCTAGTTCAACTCTGCTTAGGACACTGACAAGAACAGTAGCTGCTCTTCAGTCCAATACACTGTACTTGCTGGGAACAGACGCGAGTGCTATTTGCACTGTGTATGGCAATGGGAGCACAATAGTGACTCTTCTTACCAGAAAACAACTCTTGCTCGTAGGACCACAAACTGAATGGGATTCAACTCCATTTCTGACTGGGAAACAAAAACTAGCTCACCTTTCCAGAAACACAATCAAATTTTGAGAAGAGAGCACTCATCTACTCTACTGTGTTTGCTATGATGTCCGCACAGTGAGCTTTCTCAGAACAAAAGAAGTGTGCTTCCTACACACATGGGCCATATCTGGTTCAACTCCTCTTAGGAAAATGACAGGAACAGTAGGTCCTCTTCAGTCCAATACACTGCACTTGCTGGGAACAGACGCGAGTGCTATTTGCACTATGTATGGAAATGGGAGTACAACAGTGACTTTCCTTACCAGAAAACAACTCTTGCTCAAATGACCAGAAACTGCATGTGATTCAACTCCATTTAGGACTGGGAAACAAACGCTAGCTCGCCTTACAAGAAACACACTCTGCTTTTGAGAAAAGAGCACGCTTCTACTCTATTGTGTTTCCAATGGGGTCTGAACAGTGAGCTTGCTCAGAACAAAAGAACTGTGCTTCCTACACACACGGCCATATCTAGTTCAACTCTGCTTTGGAAATGACAAGAACAGTAGCTCCTCTTCAGTCCAATACACTGTACTTGCTGGAAACAGACGCGACTGCTATTTGCACTGTGTATGGCAAAGGGAGCACAATAGTGACTTTCCTTAAGAGAAAACAACTCTTGCTGGTAGGACCAAAAACTGCATGTGATTCAACTCCATTTAGGACTGGAAACAAACGCTAGCTCGCCTTACAAGAAACACACTCTGCTTTTGAGAAAAGAGCATTCTTCTGCTCTACTGTGTTTCCTATAGGGCCAGAACAGAGAGCTTGCTCAAAACAAAAGAACTGTGCTTCCAACATACACGGCCATAACTAGTTCAATTCTGCTTAGGAACCTGACAAGAACAGTAGGTTCTCTTCAGTCCAATACATCGTAGATGCTGGGAACCGACGCCAGTGGTATTTGCTCTGTGTATGACAATGGGAGCGCAATATTGACTCTTCTTACCAGAAAACAACTCTTGCTCGTAGGACCAGAAACTGCATTTGATTCAACTCCATTTAGGACTGGGAAAAAAACGCTTGCTCGCCTTATAAGAAACACACTCTGCTTTAGAGAAAAGAGCACTCTTCTACTCTACTGTGTTTCCTATGGGGTCCAAACAGTGAGCTTGCTCAGAACAAAAGAACTGTGCTTCCTACACACACGGACCATTTCTAGTTCAACTCTGCTTAGGAAACTGACAAGAACAATAGATACTCTTCAGTCCAATACACTGTACTTGCGGGGAACAGAAGCAAGTGCTATTTGCACTGTGTATGGCAATTGTAGCCCAATAGTGACTTGTCTTACCAGAAAACAACTCTTGCTCGTAGGACCAGAAACTGCATGTGATTCAACTCCATTTAGGACTGGGAAACAAATGCTAGCTCACCTTACAAGAAACACACTCTGCTTTTGAGAAAAGAGCACTCTTCTACTCTACTGTGTTTCCTATTGGGCCAGAACAGTGAGCTTGCTCAGAAGAAAAGAAATGTGCTTCCTACACACACGGCCATATCTAGTTCAAGTCTGCTTAGGAACCTGACAAGAACAGTAGATCCTCTTCAGTCCAATACACTGTACTTGCTGGGAACAGACACCACTGCTATTTGTCCTGTGTATGGCAATGGCAGCGCAATAGTGACTCTTCTTACAATAAAACAACTCTTGCTCGTAGGACCAGAAACTGCATGTGATTCAACTCCATTTAGGACTGGGAAATAAACTCTAGCTCGCTTTACAAGAAACACACTCTGCTTTTGAGAAAAGAGAACTCTTCTACTCTACTGTGTTTCCTATAGGGCTAGAAGAGTGAGCTTGCTCAGAACATAAGAAATGTGCTTCCTACACACACGGGCCATATCTAGTTCAACTCTGCTTAGGAAACTGACAAGAACAGTAGCTCCTCTTCAGTCCGATACACTGTACTTGCTGTGAACAGACGCGAGTGCTATTTGCACTGTGTATGGCAATGTGAGCGCAATAGTGTCTTTCCTTACCAGAAAAAAACTCTTGCTCATAGGACCAGAAACTGCTTGTGATTCAACTCCATTTAGGACTGGGAAACAAACGCTAGCTCGCCTTACAAGAAACACACTATGCATTTGAGAAAAGAGCACTCTTCTACTCTACTGTGTTTCCTATGGGGTCCAAACAGTGAGCTTGCTCAGAACAAAAAAACTGTGCTTCCTACACACACGGACCATATCTAGTTCAACTCTGCTTAGGAAACTGACAAGAACAGTAGCTCCTATTCAGTCCAATACACTGTACTTGCGGGGAACAGACGCGAGTGCTATTTGCCTTGTGTAGGGCAATGGGAGCGCAATAGTGACTTTCCTTACCAGAAAACAACTCTTGTTCGTAGGACCAGAAACTGCATGTGATTCAACTCCATTTAACTAGGAAACAAACGCTAGCTCGCCTTACAAAAACACACTCTGCTTTTGAGAAAAGAGCCCGCTTCTACTCTACTGTTTTTCCTATAGGGCCAGAACAGTGAGCTTGCTCAGAACATAAGAACTGTGCTTCCTACACACACGGGCCATATCATCTTCAACTCTGCTTAGGAAACTGAGAAGAACAGTAGCTCCTCTTCAGTCCGATACACTGTACTTGCTGGGAACAGACGCGAGAGCTATTTGCACTGTGTATGGCAAGGGGAGCGCAATAGTGACTTTCCTTACCAGAAAACAACTCTTGCTCTTAGGACCAGAAACTGCATGTGATTCAACTCCATTTAGGACTGGGAAACAAACGCTAGCTCGCCTTACAAGAAACACACTCTGCTTTAGAGAAAAGAGCACTCTTCTACTCTACTGTGTTTCCTATAGGGCCAGAACAGTGAGCTTGCTCAGAACAAAAGAACTGTGCTTCCTACACACGGGGCATATCTAGTTCAACACTGCTTAGGAAACTGACAAGAACAGTAGCTCCTCTTCAGTCCGATACACTGTACTTGCTGTGAACAGACGCGAGTGCTATTTGCACTGTGTATGGCAAGGGGAGCGCAATAGTGACTCTTCTTACCATAAAACAACTCTTGCACGTAGGACTAGAAACTGCATGTGATTCAACTCCATTTAGGACTGGGAAACAAACGCTAGCTCGCCTTACAAGAAACACACTCTGCTTTAGAGAAAAGAGCACTCTTCTACTCTACTGTGTTTCCTATATGGCCAGAACAGTGAGCTTGCTCAGAACAAAAGAAATGTGCTTCCTACACACGGGCCACAACTAGTTCAACTCTGCTTAGGAAACTGACAAGAACAGTAGCTCCTCTTCAGTCCGAGACACTGTATTTGCTGGGAACAGACGCGAGTGCTATTTGCACTGTGTATGGCAATGGGAGGGCAATAGTGACTTTCCTTACCAGAAAACAACTCTTGCTCATAGGACCAGAAACTGCATGTGATTCAACTCCATTTCGGACTGGGATACAAATGCTAGCTCGCCTTCCATGAAACACACTCTGCTTTTGAGAAAATAGCAGTCTTCTACTCTACTGTGTTTCCTATGGGGTCCGAACAGTGAGCCTGCTCAGAACAAAAGAACTGTGCTTCCTACATACACGACCATATCTAGTTCAATTCTGCTTAGGAACCTGACAAGAACAGTAGCTCCTCTTCAATCCAATACACTGTACTTGCTGGGAACAGACGCATGTGCTATTTGTACTGTGCATTTCAAAGGGAGCACAATAGTGACTTTCCTTACCAGAAAACAACTGTTGCTCGTAGGACTAGAAACTGCATGTGATTCCACTCCATTTAGGACTGGGAAACAAATGCTAGCTCGCCTTACAAGAAACACACTCTGCTTTTGAGAAAAGAGCACTCTTCTAATCTACTGTGTTTCCTATGTGTTCCGAACAGTGAGCTTGCTCAGAACAAAAAACTGTGATTCCTACACACACGGCCATATCTAGTTCAATTCTGCTTAGGAACCTGACAAGAACAGTAGATCCTCTTCAGTCCAATACACTGTACTTGCTGGGAACAGACGCGAGTGCTATTTGTCCTGTGTATGTCAATGGCAGCACAATAGTGACTCTTCTTACCAGAAAACAACTCTTGCTTGTAGGACCAGAAACTGCATGTGATTCATCTCCATTTAGGACTGGGAAACAAACTCTAGCTCGCTTTACAAGAAACACACTCTGCTTTTGAGAAAAGAGCACCCTTCTACTCTACTGTGTTTCCTATAGGGCCAGAACAGTGAGCTTGCTCAGGAAAAAGAACTGTGCTTCCTACACACACGGACCATATCTAGTTCAACTCTGCTTAGGAAACTGAGAAGAACAGTAGCTCCTCTTCAGTCCAAAACACTGTACTTGCTGGGAACAGACGGGAGGGCTATTTGCACTGAGTATGGCAATGGGAGCGCAATAGTGACTTTCCTTACCAGAAAAAAACTCTTGCTCGTAGGACCACAAACTGCATGTGATTCCACTCCATTTAGGACTGGGAAACAAATGCTAGCTCGCCTTACAAAAACACACTCTGCTTTAGAGAAAAGAGCACTCTTTTACTCTACTGTGTTTCCTAAGGTATCCAAACAGTGAGCTTGCTCAGAACAAAAGAACTGTGCTTCCTACACACACGGGCCATATCTAGTTCAACTCTGCTTAGGAAACTGACACGAACAGTAGCTCCTCTTCAGTCCAATACACTGTACTTGCGGGGAACATACTCGAGTGCTATTTGCACTGTGTATGGCAATTGGAGCCTTATAGTGACTTGTCTTACCAGAAAACAACTCTTGCTCGTAGGACAAAAAACTGCATGTGACTCAACTCCATTTCTGACTGGGAAACAAACGCTAGCTCGACTTCCAAGAAACACACTCTGCTTTTCAGAAAAGAGCACTCTTCTACTCTACTGTGTTTCCTATGTGTTCCGAAAAGTGAGCTTGCTCAGAACAAAAAAACTGTGCTTCCTACACACACGGCCATATCTAGTTCAAGTCTGCTTAGGAACCTGACAAGAACAGTAGATCCTCTTCAGTCCAATACACTGTACTTGCTGGGAAAAGACGCCAGTGCTATTTGTCCTGTGTATGGCATAGGCAGCGCAATAGTGGCTCTTCTTACCAGAAAACAACTCTTGCTTGTAGGACCAGAGACTGCATGTGATTCAACTCCATTTAGGACTGGGAAACATACTCTAGCTCGCTTTACAAGAAACACACTCTGCTTTTGAGAAAAGAGCACTCTTCTACTCTACTGTGTTTCCTATAGGGCCAGAACAGTGAGCTTGCTCAGAACAAAAGAACTGTGCTTCCTACACACACGGGCCATATCTAGTTCAACTCTGCTTAGGAAACTGAGAAGAACAGTAGCTCCTCTTCAGTCCAATACACTGTACTTGCTGGGAACAGACGGGAGGGCTATTTGAACTGTGTATGGCAATGGGAGCGCAATAGTGACTTTCCTTACCAGAAAACAACTCTTGCTCGTAGGACCAGAAACTGCATGTGATTCCACTCCATTTAGGACTGGGAAACAAAC
Organism: Peromyscus eremicus; assembly: GCF_949786415.1. Lineage (NCBI taxonomy): Eukaryota > Metazoa > Chordata > Mammalia > Rodentia > Cricetidae > Peromyscus > Peromyscus eremicus. The sequence continues at coordinate 18,690 of NW_026734703.1, read as the reverse complement.
GGTAGCTCGCCTTACAAGAAACACACTCTGCTTTAGAGAAAAGAGCACTCTTCTACTCTACTGTGTTTCCTATGGGGTCTAAACAGTGAGCTTGCTCAGAACAAAAGAACTGTGTTTGCTACACACACGGACCATATCTAGTTCAACTCTGCTTAGGAAACTGACAAGAACAGTAGCTCCTATTCAGTCCAATACAATGTACTTGCTGGGAAAATACGCGAGTGCTATTTGCCTTGTGTAGGGCAATGGGAGCGCAATAGTGACTTTCCTTACCAGAAAACAACTCTTGTTCGTAGGACCAGAAACTGCATGTGACTCAACTCCATTTAGGACTAGGAAACAAACGCTAGTTCGCCTTACAAAAACACACTCTGCTTTTGAGAAAAGAGCACACTTCTACTCTACTGTGTTTCCTATGGTGTCCGAACAGTGAGCTTGCTCAGAACAAAAGTACTGTGCTTCCGACACACACGGCCATATCTAGTTCAATTCTGCTTAGGAACCTGACAAGAACAGTAGATCCTCTTCAATCCAATACACTGTACTTGCTGGGAACAGACACCAGTGCTATTTGTCCTGTGTATGGCAATGGCAGCGCAATAGTGACTCTTCTTACCATAAAACATCTCTTGCTCGTAGGACCAGAAACTGCATGTGATTCAACTCCATTTTGGACTGGGAAACAAATGCTAACTCGCCTTACAAGAAACACACTCTGCTTTAGAGAAAAGAGCACTCTTCTACTCTACTGTGTTTCCTATGAGGTCCGAACAGTGAGCTTGCTCAGAACAAAAGAACTGTGCTTCCTACACACACGGGCTATATCTACTTCAACTCTGCTTAGGAAACTGAGAAGAACAGTAGCTCCTATTCAGTCCAATACACTGTACTTGCTGGGAACACACACGATGGTATTTGCACTGTGTATGGCAATGGGAGCGCAATAGTGACTTTCCTTACCAGAAAACAACTCTTGCTCGTAGGACAAAAAACTGCATGTGACTCAACTCCATTTAGGACTGGGAAACAAACGCTAGCTCGACTTCCAAGAAACACACTCTGCTTTTGAGAAAAGAGCACTCTTCTACTCTACTGTGTTTCCTATATGTTCCGAACAGTGAGCTTGCTCAGAACAAAAAAACTGTGCTTCCTACACACACGGCAATATCTAGTTCAAGACTGCTTAGGAACCTGACAAGAACAGTAGATCCTCTTCAGTCCATTACACTGTACTTGCTGGGAACAGACGCCAGTGCTATTTGTCCTGTGTATGGCAATGGCAGAGCAATAATGACTCTTCTTACCATAAAACAACTCTTGCTCATAGTACTAGAAACTGCATGTGATTCAACTCCATTTAGGACTGGGAAACAAACGCTAGCTCGCCTTACAAGAAACACACTCTGCTTTTGAGAAAAGAGCACTCTTCTACTCTACTGTGTTTCCTATAGGGCCAGAACAGTGAGCTTGAACAGAACAAGAGAACTGTGCTTCCTACACACACGGCCATATCTAGTTCAATTTTGCTTAGAAAACTGAAAAGAACAGTAGATCCTCTTCAGTCCAATACACTGTACATGCTGGGAACAGATGCCAGTGCTATTTGCCCTGTGTATGACAATGGGAGTGCAATAGTGACTCTTCTTACCAGAAAACAACTCTTGCTCGTAGGACCACAAACTGCATGGGATTCAACTCCATTTAGTACTGGGTAACAAACGCTATCTCGCCTTACAAGAAACACACTCTGCTTTTCAGAAAAGAGCACGCTTCTACTCTACTGTGTTTCCTATGGGGTCCGAAGAGTGAGCTTGCTCAGAACAAAAGAACTGTGCTTCCTACACACTCGGGCCATATCTATTTCACTCTGCTTAGGAAACTGACAAGAACAGTAGCTGCTCTTCAGTCCAATACACTGTACTTGCTGGGAACAGACGCGAGTGCTATTTGCACTGTGTATGGCAATGGGAGCACAATAGTGACTCTTCTTACCAGAAAACAACTCTTGCTCGTAGGACCACAAACTGCATGGGATTCAACTCCATTTCTGACTGGGAAACAAACACTAGCTCGACTTTCAAGAAAAACAATCAAATTTTGAGAAGAGAGCACTCATCTACTCTACTGTGTTTCCTATGATGTCCGCATAGTGTGCTTTCTCAGAACAAAAGAACTGTGCTTCCTACACACATGGGATATATCTGGTTCAACTCCTCTTATGAAAATGACAAGAACAGTAGCTCCTCTTCAGTCCAATACACTGTACTTGCTGGGAACAGACGCGAGTGCTATTTGCACTATGTATGGGAATGGGAACGCAATAGTGACTTTCCTTACCAGAAAAAAACTCTTGCTCATAGGACCAGAAACTGGATGTGATTCAACTCCATTTAGGACTGGGAAACAAATGCTAGCTCGCCTTACAAGGAACACACTCTGTTTTAGAGAAAAGAGCACTCTTCTACTCTAATGTGTTTCCTATAGGGCCAGAACAGTGAGCTTGCTCAGAATAAAGAACTGTGCTTCCTACACACGGGCCATATCTACTTCAACTCTGCTTAGGAAACTGACAAGAACAGTAGCTCCTCTTCAGTCCGATACACTGTACTTGCAGGGAACAGACGCGAGTGCTATTTGCACTGTGTATGGCAATTGGAGCACAATATTGACTCGCCCTACCAGAAAACAACTCTTGCTCGTAGGACAAAAACCTGCATGTGACTCAACTCCATTTAGGACTGGGAAACAAGCGCTAGCTCGCATTACAAGAAACACACTCTGCTTTTGAGAAAAGAGCACTCTTCTACTCTGCTGTGTTTCCTATAGGGCCAGAACAGTGAGCTTGCTCAGAACAAAAGAACTGTGCTTCCTACACACACGGGCCATATCTAGTTCAACTCTGCTTAGGAAACTGAGAAGAACAGTAGCTCCTCTTCAGTCCAATACACTGTACTTGCTGGGAACAGACGGGAGGGCTATTTGCACTGTGTATGGCAATGGGAGCGCAATAGTGACTTTCCTTACCAGAAAACAACTCTTGCTCGTAGGACCAGAAACTGCATGTGATTCCACTCCATTTAGGACTGGGAAACAAATGCTAGCTCGCCTTACAAAAACACACTCTGCTTTAGAGAAAAGAGCACTCTTTTACTCTACTGTGTTTCCTATGAGATCCAAAAAGTGAGCTTGCTCAGAACAAAAGAACTGTGCTTCCTACACATAAGGACCATATCTAGTTCAACTCTGCTTAGGAAACTGACAAGAACAGTAGCTCCTATTCACTCCAATACACTGTACTTGCTGGGAAAAGACTCGAGTGCTATTTGCCTTGTATAGGGTAATGGGAGCGCAATAGTGACTTTCCTTACCATAAAACAACTCTTGCTCGTAGGACCAGAATCTGCATGTGATTCAACTCCATTTAGGACTAGGAAACAAACGCTAGCTCGCCTTACAAAAACACACTCTGCTTTTGAGAAAAGAGCACTCTTCTACTCTACTGTGTTTCCTATGGTGTCCGAACAGTGAGCTTGCTCAGAACAAAAGAACTGTGCTTCCTACACACATGGCCATACCTAGTTCAATTCTGCTTAGGAACCTGACAATAACAGTAGATCCTCTTCAGTCCAATACACTGTACGTGCTGCGAACAGACGCCAGTGCTACTTGTCCTGTGTATGGCAATGGCAGCGCAACAGTGACTCTTCTTACCATAAAACAACTCTTGCTCGTAGGACCAGAAACTGCATGTAATTCAACTCCATTTAGGACTGGGAAACAAAAGCCAGCTCACCTTACAAGAAACACACTCTGCTTTAGAGAAAAGAGCACTCTTCTACTCTGCTGTGTTTCCTATAAGGCCAGAACAGTGAGCTTGCTCAGAACAAAAGAACTGTGCTTGCTACACACACGGGCCATATCTAGTTCAACTCTACTTAGGAAACTGACAAGAACAGTAACTCCTGTTCAGTCCAATACACTGTACTTGCTGGGAAAAGACGCGAGGGCTATTGGCCTTGTGTAAGGCAATGGGCGCGCAATAGTGACTTTCCTTTCCAGAAAACAACTCTTGTTCTTAGGACCAGAAACTGCATGTGACTCAAATCCATTTAGGACTGGGAAACAAACGCTAGCTCGCCTTACAAGAAACACACTCTGCTTTTGAGAAAAGAGCACTCTTCTCCTCTACTGTGTTTCCTATGGGGTCTGAACAGTGAGCTTGCTCAGAACAAAAGAACTGTGCTTACTACACACACGGGCCATATCTAGTTCAACTCTGCTTAGGAAACTGACAAGAACAGTAGCTCCTCTTCAGTCCGATACACTGTACTTGCTGGGAACAGACGCGAGATCTATTTGCACTATGTAGGGCAAGGGGAGCGCAATAGTGACTTTCCTTACCAGAAAACTACTCTTGCTCGTAGGACCAGAAACTGCATGTAATTCCACTCCATTTAGGACTGGGAAACAAATGCTAGCTCGCCTTACAAAAACACACTCTGCGTTAGAGAAAAGAGCACTCTTCTACTCTACTGTGTTTCCTATAGGGCCAGAACAGTGAGCTTGCTCAGAACAAAAGAACTGTGCTTCCTACACACGGGCCATATCTAGTTCAACTCTGCTTAGGAAACTGACAAGAACAGTAGCTCCTCTTCAGTCCGATAGACTGTACTTGCAGAGAACAGACGCGAGTGCTATTTGCACTGTGTATGGCAATGGGAGCGCAATAGTGACTTTCCTTACCCGAAAACAACTCTTGCTCGTAGGACCAGAAACTGCATGTGATTCAACTACATTAGGACTGGGAAACAAATGCTAGCTCGCCTTACATGAAACACACTCTGCTTTTGAGAAAAGAGCACTCTTCTACTCTACTGTGTTTCCTATGGGGTCCGAACAGTGAGCTTGCTCAGAACAAAACAACTGTGCTTCCTACACACGGGCCATATCTAGTTCAACTCTGCGTAGGAAACTGACAAGAACACTAGCTCCTCTTCAGTCCAATACACTGTACTTGCGGGGAACAGACGTGAGTGCTATTTGCACTGTGTATGGCATTTGGAGCACAATAGTGACTTTTCTTACCAGAAAACAACTCTTGCTCGTAGGACAAAGAACTGCATGTGACTCAACTCCATTTAGGACTGGGAAACAAACGCTAGCTCGACTTCCAAGAAACACACTCTGCTTTTGAGAAAAGAGCACTCTTCTACTCTACTGTGTTTCCTATGTGTTCCGAACAGTGAGCTTGCTCAGAACAAAAAAACTGTGCTTCCTAAACACACGGCCATATCTAGTTCAAGACTGCTTAGAAACCTGACAAGAACAGTAGATCCTCTTCAGTCCATTAAACTGTACTTGCTGGGAACAGACGCCAGTGCTATTTGTCCTGTGTATGGCAATGGCAGAGCAACAATGACTCTTCTTACCATAAAACAAATCTTGCTCATAGTACTAGAAATTGCATGTGATTCAACTCCATTTAGGACTGGGAAACAAACGCTAGCTCGCCTTACAAGAAACACACTCTGCTTTAGAGAAAAGAGCACTCTTCTACTCTACTGTATTTCCTGTAGAGCCAGAACAGTGAGCTTGCTCAGAACAAAAGAACTGTGCTTCCTACACAGGGCCATAACAAGTTCAACTCTGCTTAGGAAACTGACAAGAACAGTAGCTCCTCTTCCGTCCAATACACTGTACTTGCTGGGAACAGACGCGATGCTATTTGCACTGTGTATGGCAATGGGAGCGCAATAGTGACTTTCCTTTCCAGAAAAAAACTCTTGCTCATAGGACCTGTAACTGCATGTGATTCAAATCCATTTAGGATTGGGAAACAAATGCTAGCTCGCCTTACATGAAACACACTCTGCTTTTGAGAAAAGAGCACTCTTCTACTCTACTGTGCTTCCTCTGGGGTCCGAATAGTGAGCTTGCTAAGAACAAAAGAACTGTGCTTCCTACACACAGGGGCCATATCTAGTTCAACTCTGCTTAGGAAACTGACACGAACAGTAGCTGCTCTTCAGTCCAATACACTGTACTTGCTGGGAACAGACGCGAGTGCTATTTGCACTGTGTATGGCAATGGGAGCACAATAGTGACTCTTCTTACCAGAAAACAACTCTTGCTCATAGGACCACAAACTGCATGGGATTCAACTCCATTTCTGACTGGGAAACAAACACTAGCTCGCCTTTCCAGAAACACAATCAAATTTTGAGAAGAGAGCACTCATCTACACTACTGTGTTTCCTATGATGTCCGCACAGTGAGCTTTCTCAGAACAAAAGAAGTGTGCTTCCTTGCACACATGGGCCATATCTGGTTCAACTCCTCTTAGGAAAATGACAAGAACAGTAGCTCCTCTTCAGTCCAATACACTGTACTTGCTGGGAACAGACGCGAGTGCTATTTGCACTATGTATGGAAATGGGAGTACAACAGTGACTTTCCTTACCAGAAAACAACTCTTGCTCATATGACCAGAAACTGCATGTGATTCAACTCCATTTAGTACTGGGAAACAAAAGCTAGCTCACCTTACAAGAAACACACTCTGCTTTAGAGAAGAGAGCACTCTTCTACTCTACTGTGTTTCCTATAGGGCCAGAACAGTGAGCTTGCTCAGAACAAAAAAACTGTGCTTCCTACACACGGGTCATATCTAGTTCAACTCTGCTTAGGAAACTGACAAGAACAGTAGCTCCTCTTCAGTCCGATACACTGTACTTGCTGGGAACAGACGCGAGTGCTATTTGCACTGTGTATGGCAATGGGAGCGCAATAGTGACTTTCTTTACCAGAAAACAACTCTTGCTCGTAGGACCAGAAACTGCATGTGATTCAACTCCATTTAGGACTGGGAAACAAATGCTAGCTCGCCTTACATGAAACACACTCTGCTTTTGAGAAAAGAGCACTCTTCTACTCTACTGTGCTTCCTATGGGGTCCGAACAGTGAGCTTGCTCAGAACAAAAGAACTGTGCTTCCTACACACACGGGCCATATCTAGTTCAACTCTGCTTAGGAAACTGAGAAAAACAGTAGATCCTCTTCAGTCCAATACACTGTACTTGCTGGGAACAGACAGGAGTGCTATTTGTACTGTGTATGGCAATGGGAGCGCAATAGTTACTTTCCTTACCAGAAAACAACTCTTGCTCCTAGGACCAGAAACTGCATGTGACTCAACTCCATTTAGGACTGGGAAACAAACGCTAGCTCGCCTTACAAGAAACACACTCTGTTTTTGAGAAAATAGCAATCTTCTACTCTACTGTGTTTCCTATGGGGTCCGAACAGTGAGCCTGCTCAGAACAAAAGAACTGTGCTTCCTACATACACCACCATATCTAGTTCAATTCTGCTTAGGAACCTGACAAGAACAGTAGCTCCTCTTCAGTCCAATACACTGTACTTGCTGGGAACAGACGCCAGTGCTATTTGTCCTATGTATGGCAAAGGCAGCGCAATAGTGACTCTTCTTACTATAAAACAACTCTTGCTCGTAGGACCAGAAACTGCATGTGATTCAACTCCATTTAGGACTGGGAAACAAAAGCTAGCTCACCTTACAAGAAACACACTCTGCTTTTGTGAAAAGAGCACTCTTCTACTCTACTGTGTTTCCTATAGGGCCAGAACAGTGAGCTTGCTCAGAACAAAAGAACTGTGCTTCCTACACACGGGCCATATCTAGTTCAACTCTGCTTAGGAAACTGACAAGAAAAGTAGCTCCTCTTCAGTCCGATACACCGTACATGCTGGGAAAAGACGCAAGTGCTATTTGCCTTGTGTAGGGCAATGGGAGCGCAATAGAGACTTTCCTTACCAGAAAACAACTCTTGTTCGTAGGACCAGAAACTGCATGTGATTCAACTCCATTTAGGAGTAGGAAACAAACGCTAGCTTGCCTTACAAAAACACACTCTGCTTTTGAGAAAAGAGCACGCTTCTACTCTACTGTGTTTCCTATAGGGCCAGAACAGTGAGCTTGCTCAGAACAAAAGAACTGTGCTTCCTACACACATGGGATATATCTGGTTCAACTCCTCTTATGAAAATGACAAGAACAGTAGCTCCTCTTCAGTCCAATACACTGTACTTGCTGGGAACAGACGCGAGTGCTATTTGCACTATGTATGGGAATGTGAGCGCAATAGTGACTTTCCTTACCAGAAAACAACTCTTGTTCGTAGGACCAGAAACTGCATGGGATTCAACTCCATTTAGGACTAGGAAACAAACGCTAGCTTGCCTTACAAAAACACACTCTGCTTTTGAGAAAAGAGCACGCTTCTACTCTACTGTGTTTCCTATAGGGCCAGAACAGTGAGCTTGCTCAGAACATAAGAACTGTGCTTCCTACACACACGGGCCATATCATGTTCAACTCTGCTTAGGAAACTGACAAGAACAGTATCTCCTCTTCAGTCCAATACACTGTACTTGCTGGAAACAGACGCGACTGCTATTTGCACTGTGTATGGCAAAGGGAGCACAATAGTGACTTTCCTTAAGAGAAAACAACTCTTGCTGGTAGGACCAAAAACTGCATGTGATTCAACGCCATTTAGGACTGGAAACAAACGCTAGCTCGCCTTACAAGAAACACACTCTGCTTTTGAGAAAAGAGCATTCTTCTACTCTACTGTGTTTCCTATAGGGCCAGAAGAGAGAGCTTGCTCAGAACAAAAGAACTGTGCTTCCAACATACACGGCCATAACTAGTTCAATTCTGCTTAGGAACCTGACAAGAACAGTCGGTTCTCTTCAGTCCAATACATCGTAGATGCTGGGAACCGACGCCAGTGGTATTTGCCCTGTGTATGACAATGGGAGCGCAATATTGACTCTTCTTACCAGAAAACAACTCTTGCTCGTAGGACCAGAAACTGCATTTGATTCAACTCCATTTAGGACTGGGAAAAAAACGCTAGCTCGCCTTACAAGAAACACACTCTGCTTTTGAGAAAAGAGCACTCTTCTACTCTACTGTGTTTCCTATGTGTTCCGCACAGTGAGCTTGCCAGAACAAAAGAACTGTGCTTCCTACACACACAGGCAGTATCTAGTTCAACTCTGCTTAGAAAACTGACAAGAACAGTAGCTGCTCTTCATTCGAATACACTGTACTTGCTGGGAACAGACGCCAGTGCTATTTGCACTTGTATGGCAATGGGAGCCCAATAGTGACTCTTCTTACCAGAAAAAAAACTCTTGCTCGTAGGACCAGAAACGGCATGAGATTAAACTCCACTTCTGACTGGGAAGCAAATACTAGCTCGCCTTTCAAGAAACACAATCTAATTTTGAGAAAAGAGCTCTCATCTACTCTACTGTGTTTCCGATGGTGTCCGCACAGTGTGCTTGCTCAGAACAAAAGAACTGTGCTTCCTACACATACGAGCCATACCTAGTTCAACTCTGCTTAGGAAACTGACAAGAACAGTAGCTCCTGTTCAGTCCAATACACTGTATTTGCTGGGAACAGACGCGAGTGCTATTTGCACTATGAATGGGAATGGGAGCACAATAGTGACTCTTCTTACCAGAAAACAACTCTTGCTCGCAGTACCAGAAACTGCATGGGACTCAACTCGATTTCTGACTGGGAAACAAACACTAGCTCGACTTTCAAGAAAAACAATCAAATTTTGAGAATAGAGCACTCATCTACTCTACTGTGTTTCCTATGATGTCCGCATAGTGTGCTTTCTCAGAACAAAAGAACTGTGCTTCCTACACACATGGGATATATCTGGTTCAACTCCTCTTATGAAAATGACAAGAACAGTAGCTCCTCTTCAGTCCAATACACTGTACTTGCTGGGAACAGACACGAGTGCTATTCGCACTATGTATGCGAATGGGAACGCAATAGTGACTTTCCTTACCAGAAAATAACTCTTGCTCATAGGACCAGAAACTGGATGTGATTCAACTCCATGTAGGACTGGGAAACAAATGCTAGCTCGCCTTACAAGGAACACACTCTGCTTTTGAGAAAAGGGCACTCTTCTACTCTATTGTGTTTCCTACGGGGTCCGAACTGTGAGCTTGCTCAGAACAAAAGACCTGTGCTTCCTACACACACGGGCCATATCTGGTTAAACTCTGCTTAGGAAACTGACAAAAACAGAAACTGCATGTGATTCAACTCCATTTAGGACTGGGAAAAAAACGCTAGCTCGCCTTACAGGAAACACACTCTACTTTTGAGAAAAGAGCACTCTTCTACTCTACTGTGTTTCCTATGGTGTCCGAACAGTGAGCTTGCTCAGAACAAAAGAACTGTGCTTACTACACACCGTCCATATCTGGTTCAACTCTGCTGAGGAAACTGACAAGAACAGTAGCTCCTCTTCAGTCCAATACACTGTACTTGCTGGGAACAGATGCAAGAGCTATTTGCACTGTGTATGGCAATGGGAGCGCAATAGTGATTTTCCTTTCCAGAAAACAACTCTTGCTCATAGGACCAGAAACTGCATGTGATTCAACTCCATTTCGGACTGGGATACAAATGCTAGCTCGCCTTCCATGAAACACACTCTGCTTTTGAGAAAAGAGCACTCTTCTACTCTACTGTGCTTCCTATGGGGTCCGAACAGTGAGCTTGCTCAGAACAAAAGAACTGTGCTTCCTACACACACAGGCTATATCTAGTTCAACTCTGCTTAGGAACCTGAGAAGAACAATAGCTCCTCTTCAGTCCAAGACACTGTACTTTCGGGGAACAGACGCGAGTGCTATTTGCACTGTGTATGGCAATTGGAGCACAATAGTGACTCGTCTTACCAGAAAACAACTCTTGCTCGTAGGACAAAAACTGCATGTGACTCAACTCCATTTAGGACTGGGAAACAAACGCTAGCTCGCCTTACAAGAAACACACTCTGCTTTTGTGAAAAGAGCACTCTTCTACTCTACTGTGTTTCCTATGGGGCCAGAACAGTGAGCTTGTTCAGAACAAAAGAACTGTGCTTCCTACACACGGGCCATATCTAGTTCAACTCTGCTTAGGAAACTGACAAGAACAGTAGCTCCTCTTCAGTCCGGTACACTGTACTTGCTGGGAACAGACGCGAATGCTATTTGCACTGTGTATGGCAATGGGAGCGCAATAGTGACTTTCCTTACCAGAAAACAACTCTTGCTCATAGGACCAGAAACTGCATGTGATTCAACTCCATTTCGGACTGGGATACAAATGCTAGCTCGCCGTCCATGAAACACACTCTGCTTTTGAGAAAAGAGCACTCTTCTACTCTACTGTGCTTCCTGTGGGGTCCGAACAGTGAGCTTGCTCAGAACAAAAGAAGTGTGCTTCCTACACACGGGCCATATCTAGTTCAACTCTGCTTAGGAAACTGAGAAGAACAGTAGCTCCTCTTCAGTCCAATACACTGTACTTGCTGGGAACAGACAGGAGGGCTATTTGCACTGTGCATGGCAATGGGAGCGCAATAGTTACTTCCTTACCAGAAAACAACTCTGGCTCATAGGACCAGAAACTGAATGTGACTCAACTCCATTTAGGACTGGGAAACAAATGCTAGCTCGCCTTACAAGAAACACACTCTGCTTTTGAGAAAATAGCAATCTTCTACTCTACTGTGTTTCCTATAGGGTCCGAACAGTGAGCCTGCTCATAACAAAAGAACTGTGCTTCCTACATACACGACCATATCTAGTTCAATTCTTCTTAGGAACCTGACAAGAACAGTAGCTCCTCTTCAGTCCAATACACTGTACTTGCTGGGAACAGATGCATGTGCTATTTGCACTGTGTATGCCAAAGGGAGCGCAATAGTGACTTTCCTTACCAGAAAACAACTCTTGCTCGTAGAACTAGAAACTGCATGTGATTCCACTCCATTTAGGACTGGGAAACAAATGCTAGCTCGCCTTACAAGAAACACACTCTGCTTTAGAGAAAATAGCACTCTTCTACTCTACTGTGTTTCCTATGGGGTCCAAACAGTGAGCTTGCTCAGAACAAAAGAACTGTGCTTAATACACACACGGACCACAACTAGTTCAACTCTGCTTAGGAAACTGACAAGAACAGTAGCTCCTATTCAGTCCAATACACTGTACTTGCTGGGAAAAGACGCGAGTGCTATTTGCCTTGTGAAGGGCAATGGGAGCGCAATAGTGACTTTCCTTACCAGAAAACAACTCTTGTTCGTAGGACCAGAAACTGCATGTGATTCAACTCCATTTAGGACTGGGAAACAAACTCTAGCTCGCTTTACAAGAAACACACTCTGCTTTTGAGAAAAGAGCACTCTTCTACTCTACTGTGTTTCCTATAGGGCCAGAACAGTGAGCTTGCTCAGAATAAAAGAACTGTGCTTCCTACACACACGGGCCATATCTAGTTCAACTATGCTTAGGAAACTGACAAGAACAGTAGCTCCTCTTCAGTCCGATACACTGTACTTGTGGGGAACAGAAGCGAGAGATATTTGCACTGTGTATGGCAATTGGAGCACAATAGTGACTTGTCTTGCCAGAAAACAACTCTTGCTCGTTGGACAAAAAACTGCATGTGACTCAACTCCATTTAGGACTGGGAAACAAACGCTAGCTCGACTTCCAAGAAACACACTCTGCTTTTGAGAAAAGAGCACTCTTCTACTCTACTGTGTTTCCTATGTGTTCCGAAAAGTGAGCTTGCTCAGAACAAAAAAACTGTGCTTCCTACACACACGGCCATATCTAGTTCAAGTCTGCTTAGGAACCTGACAAGAACAGTAGATCCTATTCAGTCCAATACACTGTACTTGCTGGGAACAGACGCCAGTGCTATTTGTCCTGTGTATGTCAATGACAGCACAATAGTGACTCTTCTTACCAGAAAACAACTCTTGCTCGTAGGACCAGAAACTGCATGTGATTCAACGCCATTTAGGACTGGGAAACAAAAGCTAGCTCACCTTACAGAAACACACTCTGCTTTAGAGAAAAGAGCACTCTTCTACTCTACTGTTTTTCCTATAGGGACAGAACAGTGAGAATGCTCAGAACAAAGAACTGTGCTTCCTAAACACGAGCCATATCTAGTTCAACTCTGCTTAGGAAACTGACAGGAACAGTAGCTCCTCTTCAGTCCGATACACTGTATTTGCTGGGAACAGACGCGAGTGCTTTTTTGCACTGTGTATGGCAATGGGAGCGCAATAGTGACTTTCCTTTGCAGAAAACAACTCTTGCTCGTAGGACCAGAAACTGCATGTGATTCAACTCCATTTAGGACTGGGAAACAAATGCTAGCTCGCCTTACAAAAACACACTCTGCTTTAGAGAAAAGAGCACTCTTTTACTCTACTGTGTTTCCTAAGGTATCCAAACAGTGAGCTTGCTCAGAACAAAAGAACTGTGCTTCCTTCACATATGGACCATATCTAGTTCAACTCTGCTTAGGAAACTGACAAGAACAGTAGCTCCTTTTCACTCCAATACACTGTACTTGCTGGAAAAGACACGAGTGCTATTTGCCTTGTGTACGGTAATGGGAGCGCAATAGTGACTTTCCTTACCAGAAAACAACTCTTGCTCGTAGGACCAGAAACTGCATGTGACTCAACTCCATTTAGGACTGGGAAACAAACGCTAGCTCGCCTTACAAGAAACACACTCTGCTTTTGAGAAAAGAGCACACTTCTACTCTACTGTGTTTCCTATGGGGTCCGAACAGTGAGCTTGCTCAGAACAAAAGAACTGTGCTTCCTGCACACATGGGCCATATCTAGTTCAACTCTGCTTAGGAAACTGACAAGAACACTAGCTCCTCTTCAGTCCCATACACAGTACTTTCGGGGAACAGACGCGAGTGCTATTTGCACTGTGTATGGCAATTGGAGCACAATAGTGACTTGTCTTACCAGAAAACAACTCTGGCTCGTAGGACAAAAAACTGCATGTGACTCAACCTCGTTTAGGACTGGGAAACATACGCTAGCTCGACTTCCAAGAAACACACTCTGCTTTAGAGAAAAGAGCACTCTTCTACTCTACTGTGTTTCCTATAGGGCCAGAACAGTGAGCTTGCTCAGAATAAAGAACTGTGCTTCCTACACACGGGCCATATCTAGTTCAACTCTGCTTAGGAAACTGACAAGAACAGTAGCTCCTCTCAGTCCGATACACTGTACCTGCTGGGAAAATACGCGAGTGCTATTTGCCTTGTGTAGGGTAATGGGAGCGCAATAGTGACTTTCCTTACCAGAAAACAACTCTTGCTCGTAGGACCAGAAACTGCATGTGATTCAACTCCATTTAGGACTAGGAAACAAACGCTAGTTCGCCTTACAAAAACACACTCTGCTTTTGAGAAAAGAGCACTCTTCTACTCTACTGTGTTTCCTATGGTGTCCGAACAGTGAGCTTGCTCAGAACAAAAGAACTGTGCTTCCTACACACATGGCCATATCTAGTTCAATTCTGCTTAGGAACCTGACAAGAACAGTAGATCCTCTTCAGTCCAATACACTGTACGTGCTGGGAACAGAAGCCAGTGCTATTTGTCCTGTGTACGGCAATGGCAGCACAATAGTGACTCTTCTTACCATAAAACAACTCTTGCTCGTAGGACCAGAAACTGCATGTGATTCAACTCCATTTAGGACTGGGAAACAAATGCTAGCTCACCTTACAGAAACACCCTCTGCTTTAGAGAAAAGAGCACTCTTCTACTCTACTGTGTTTCCTATAGGGCCAGAACAGTGAGCTTGCTCAGAATAAAGAACTGTGCTTCCTACACACGGGCCATATCTATCTCAACTCTGCTTAGGAAACTGACAAGAACAGTAGCTCCTCTTCAGTCCGATACACTGTACTTGCAGGGAACAGACGCGAGTGCTATTTGCACTGTGTATGGCAATTGGAGCACAATAGTGACTCGCCCTACCAGAAAACAACTCTTGCTCGTAGGACAAAAACCTGCATGTGACTCAACTCAATTTAGGACTGGGAAACAAACGCTAGCTCGCCTTACAAGAAACACACTCTGCTTTTGAGAAAAGAGCACTCTTCTACTCTGCTCTGTTTCCTATAGGGCCAGAACAGTGAGCTTGCTCAGAACAAAAGAACTGTGCTTCCTGCACACACGGGCCATATCTACTTCAACTCTACTTAGGAAACTGACAAGAACAGTAACTCCTATTCAGTCCAATACACTGTACTTGTTGGGAAAAGACGCGAGTACTATTTGCCTTGTGTAAGGCAATGGGCGCGCAATAGTGACTTTCCTTTCCTGAAAACAACTCTTGTTCTTAGGACCAGAAACTGCATGTGACTCAAATCCATTTAGGACTGGGAAACAAACGCTAGCTCGCCTTACAAGAAACACACTCTGCTTTTGAGTAAAGAGCACTCTTCTCCTCTACTGTGTTTCCTATGGGGTCTGAACAGTGAGCTTGCTCAGAACAAAAGAACTGTGCTTCCTACACACACGGGCCATATCTAGTTCAACTCTGCTTAGGAAACTGACAAGAACAGTAGCTCCTCTTCAGTCCGATACACTGTACTTGCTGGGAACAGACGCGAGAGCTATTTGCACTATGTATGGCAAGGGGAGCGCAATAGTGACTTTCCTTACCAGAAAACAACTCTTGTTCGTAGGACCAGAAACTGCATATGATTCCACTCCATTTAGGACTGGGAAACAAATGCTAGCTCGCCTTACAAAAACACACTCTGCTTTAGGGAAAAGAGCACTCTTCTACTCTACTGTGTTTCCTATAGGGACAGAACAGTAAGATTGCTCAGAACAAAGAACTGTGCTTCCTAAACACTAGCCATATCTAGTTCAACTCTGCTTAGGAAACTGACAGGAACAGTAGCTCCTCTTCAGTCCGATACACTGTACTTCCTGGGAACAGACGCGAGTGCTATTTGCACTGTGTATGGCAATGGGAGCGCAATAGTGACTTTCCTTTCCAGAAAACAACTCTTGCTCGTAGGACCAGAAACTGCATGTGATTCAACTCCATTTAGGACTGGGAAACAAATGCTAGCTCGCCTTACATGAAACACAGTCTGCTTTTGAGAAAAGAGCACTCTTCTACACTACTGTGTTTCCTATGGGGTCCGAACAGTGAGCTTGCTCAGAACAAAAGAACTGTGCTTCCTACACACACGGGCCATATCTAGTTCAACTCTGCTTAGGAAACTGACAAGAACACTAGCTCCTCTTCAGTCCCATACACAGTACTTTCGGGGAACAGACGCGAGTGCTATTTGCACTGTGTATGGCAATTGGAGCACAATAGTGACTCGCCCTACCAGAAAACAACTCTTGCTCGTAGGACAAAAACCTGCATGTGACTCAACTCCATTTAGGACTGGGAAACAAACGCTAGCTCGACTTCCAAGAAACACACTCTGCTTTTGAGAAAAGAGCACTCTTCTACTCTGCTGTGTTTCCTATAGGGCCAGAACAGTGAGCTTGCTCAGAAAAAAAGAACTGTGCTTTCTACACACACGGACCATATCTAGTTCAACTCTGCTTAGGAAACTGAGAAGAACAGTAGCTCCTCTTCAGTCCAATACACTGTACTTGCTGCGAACAGACGGGAGGGCTATTTGCACTGTGTGTGGCAATGGGAGCGCAATAGTGACTTTCCTTACCAGAAAACAACTCTTGCTCGTAGGACCAGAAACTGCATGTGATTCCACTCCATTTAGGACTGGGAAACAAATGCTAGCTCGCCTTACAAAAACACACTCTGCTTTAGAGAAAAGAGCACTCTTTTACTCTACTGTGTTTCCTATGAGATCCAAACAGTGAGCTTGCTCAGAACAAAAGAACTGTGCTTCCTACACATACGGACCATATCTAGTTCAACTCTGCTTAGGAAACTGACAAGAACACTAGCTCCTCTTCAGTCCAATACACTGTACTTGCGGGGAACAGACGTGAGTGCTATTTGCACTGTGTATGGCAATTGGAGCACAATAGTGACTTGTCTTACCAGAAAACAACTCTTGCTCGTTGGACAAAAAACTGCATGTGACTCAACTCCATTTAGGACTAGGAAACAAACGCTAGCTCGATTTCCAAGAAACACACTCTGCTTTTCAGAAAAGAGCACTCTTCTACTCTACTGTGTTTCCTATGTGTTCCGAACAGTGAGCTTGCTCAGAACAAAAAAAATGTGCTTCCTACACACACGGCCATATCTACTTCAAGTCTGCTTAGGAACCTGACAAGAACAGTAGATCCTCGTCAGTCCAATACACTGTACTTGCTGGGAACAGATGCGAGTGCTATTTGTTCTGTGTATGTCAATGGCAGCGCAATAGTGACTCTTCTTACCAGAAAACAACTCTGGCTCGTAGGACCAGAAACTGCATGTGATTCATATCCATTTAGGAATGGGAAACAAACTCTAGCTCGCTTTACAAGAAACACACTCTGCTTTTGAGAAAAGAGCACCCTTCTACTCTACTGTGTTTCCTATAGGGCCAGAACAGTGAGCTTGCTCAGAACAAAAGAACTGTGCTTCCTACACACACGGGCCATATCTAGTTCAACTCTGCTTAGGAAACTGAGAAGAACAGTAGCTCCTCTTCAGTCCAATACACTGTACTTGCTGCGAACAGACGGGAGTGCTATTTGTCCTGTGTATGCAATGGCAGCGCAATAGTGACTCTTCTTACCATAAAACAACTCTTGATCGTAGGACCAGAAACTGCATGTGATTCAACTCCATTTTAGACTGGGAAACAAAAGCTAGCTCACCTTACAGAAACACACTCTGCTTTAGAGAAAAGAGCACTCTTCTACTCTACTGTGTTTCCTATAGGGCCAGAACAGTGAGCTTGCTCAGAACAAAGAACTGTGCTTCCTACACACGGGCCATATCGAGTTCAACTCTACTTAGGAAACTGACAAGAACAGTAACTCCTATTCAGTCCAATACACTGTACTTGCTGGGAACAGACGCGATGCTATTTGCACTGTGTATGGCAATTGGAGCCATAGTGACTTGTCTTACCAGAAAAAAACTCTTGCTCGTAGGACAAAAAACTGCATGTGACTCAACTCCATTTAGGACTGGGAAGCAAACGCTAGCTCGACTTCCAAGAAACACACTCTGCTTTTGAGAAAAGAGCACTCTTCTACTCTACAGTGTTTCCTATGTGTTCCGAAAAGTGAGCTTGCTCAGAACAAAAAAACTGTGCTTCCTACACACAAGGCCATATCTAGTTCAAGTCTGCTTAGGAACCTGACAAGAACATTAGATCCTCTTCAGTCCAATACACTGTACTTGCTGGGAACAGACGCCAGTGCAATTTGTCCTGTGTATGACAATGGGAGCGCAATAGTGACTCTTCTTACCAGAAAACTACTCTTGCTCGTAGGACCAGAGACTGCATGTGATTCAACTCCATTTAGGACTGGGAAACAAACTCTAGCTCGCTTTACAAGAAACACACTCTGCTTTTGAGAAAAGAGCACTCTTCTACTCTACTGTGTTTCCTATAGGGCCAGAACAGTGAGCTTGCTCAGAACAAAAAAACTGTGCTTCCTACACACACGGGCCATATCTAGTTCAACTCTGCTTAGGAAACTGAGAAGAACAGTAGCTCCTCTTCAGTCCAATACACTGTACTTGCTGGGAACAGACGGGAGGGCTATTTGCACTGTGTATGACAATGGGAGCGCAATATT